>NC_092334.1:64051184-64358815 GCF_046630445.1 Rutidosis leptorrhynchoides
GGACGGCCCGGAGTCATCAAAAGTGCTATACCGACAAAAGACGCAACGACCTTGAATTTCAAGTCGGTGACCGCGTCATGTTAAAAGTCGCACCTTGGAAGGGTGTAATCCATTTTGGGAAACGCGGGAAGCTAAATCCGCGGTATATTAGTCCTTTCGAAATCTTGGAGCGTATTGGAACCGTTGCTTATCGTTTAGATCTTCCGCCTCAATTGAACGCCGTTCATCCTACCTTCCATGTATCTAACTTGAAAAAGTGTCTTGCCGAAACTGATATAGTCATCCCTCTCGAGAAACTTACTATTGATGACAAACTTCATTTTTTGGAGGAACCGGTTGAAATTGTGGACACTTCCGTCAAGACATTGAAACAAAGCCAAATTCCGATTGTTAAAGTCCGTTGGAACGCCAAAAGGGGACCCGAGTTTACTTGGGAAAGGCAAGATCAAATGCAAAAGAAATACCCTCATTTATTCCCGGCTCCGGAAACGCAAGATCCCGAGGAAGAAACAACGACTACTACGCCTACTTAAATTTCGGGACGAAATTTCTTTTAAGGAGTAGGTAATGTAACATCCCGCCTTTTTCCGTTTACTTTTCCGTATAACTATTTAAATCCCGTTATATGTTTATAACATCTCCGGTTAATACGTGTTTTAAAATTATCTCGTTTAGGTAATTCACGCACCCGCAACCGAACTCGAGGGACTAGTTTCGCCAAAATGCCAAAGAGGTGACTAGCCTCTGACTAGTCAACCCCCACTCCCATATTTTCTTTTTCATTTCCCTTTTCTTCTTCTACTTCCATATTTTCTCTCAATTCTCCAATTTCAAGAATCATCATCTAAATCAAATCGAGCAAGCATCCATCTAAACAAATTGCATATTCGGAATCCTCTCATCTTCCTCTTCGATTCCATACCGATTTCATCAAGTTTGGGTAACTTTCTAAAATTACTAGATTTTGTGTTCTTGATGTTTTTAACTTATAAAGTTATTAATTAGTGTCTATGGCTCAAGTCTAACATGATTATATGATTTATATGCTCGATTTCGTTATTTGAAGTAACTAGCTTGAATATGAACTTTGGTGTGTTTGATTTGGTAATTTGGTTGCTTAAATGTTGTTGTTATGGTAAAGTGCAAGTATTAAATGTGTTACTAGTAGCACTAGCTTCAATTTGATGTGTAGGTTGTTTTAGAAAACTTCATAAACTTGATTATTGGTTTTGGTGGATTTGGGTTAGGGTTTGATGAACTTGAAATGAACTTTTGATGCTTTGAATGACATGAAATGTTATTTGTAAGTGTTAGGTTGTATTGTATGCTTGATCACCTTCGAAACGGCATATCATTCATGTAAATTGGTTGCCGAATCATCGAATTTCATTTATGAACTTGAGTGCATTTAATGAGGAGCTTTGAATGTGATTTTGGTTGTTGTAAAAGTAAATGTGATGGATGAAATGTGTTTAGTTGTTTTCCTTGTCAAAATACCTTTCCGATGATATAAGATACATGCTTTGGTTGTTTGCGGGTCATAAATGGTGATTGGTTGAAGTTAGGTTCGTGCATAAAACTTAAAAACTGCCAGAATTCTCTGCACAGGTAATGGCGCGGCGCGCCATATACCCGCGCGGCGTGCCAAAGTGGTCTGTCCAACTTTGTCGATTTTCGAATAATGTTTGCTATGCTACGCACCTCCGATTCACATGTAACTTGTTCTAACATGCTCATATATGATTAAAAACCTCAGAAAAATAGTTCGGGACCCGACCCGAACGTGTTGACTTTTTCGTTGACTTTGACCGACCAAAGTTTGACTTTTTGTCAAACTTAACCAAATGATTATGCAACCTTCCTAACTTGTTTCTATACTTGTATCTTGCATGAAACTTGACAATTTGATTTCACATGCTACATAATCGAGTCGTAACGAGCCATAGGACTAATTGAACATCTTTGACCTATCGTGTTTACCGTTATTTATACGACCTATTTGTTTAGGTCAAGACTAGCACTATCCTTCGCACACGTTACTTTGTGAAGTACTTTTCATACGTGCACTCAAGGTGAGATCATAGTCCCATCTTTCAAACAACTTTTATGCTTTAAACTATGGGATGAGAAACATATACGTATCATACTTTTATACATTGAACACAAGTACGAAAACGAACATTCCACGTACGGGTTTGAATGAAAATCCTCAATTCAATTATCATTAGTTACACTTGCAGGGTGTAAACGTGAACTTATATTATGTGATCACATGGGCTTGACGAGCCTCATTCGGACGGTTCGCTACCGTTAGCGGATGAAATATATTTTCGGGTCTAGTGTATGTTCTAACACTACGCAAAGGGTGCAAAATAGTTAAGTTTGATAATTGGGTGCCCGCAAAACAAATAAAAACTTTGGAATGCAAATGATTTTGATAATCATATTATATTAAATCTTGTGGTTCAAATGGAACGTTTACTAAAACACCTATGATTTCACCTGTAGTGACCCGAACTTTTCCATGTTTATATATATTAATTGAGATTGATATTTACATGATTAAATGTTTCCAACATGTTAAGCAATCAAACTTGTTAAGACTTGATTAATTGAAATATGTTTCATATAAACAATTGACCACCCAAGTTGACCGGTGATTCACGAACGTTAAAACTTGTAAAAACTATATGATGACATATATATGGATATATATATAGTTAACATGATACTACGATAAGTAAACATATCATTAAGTATATTAACAATGAACTACATATGTAAAAACAAGACTACTAACTTAATGATTTTTAAACGAGACATATATGTAACGATTATCGTTGTAAAGACATTTAATGTATATATATCATATTAAGAGATATTCATACATGATAATATCATGATAATATAATAATTTAAAATCTCATTTGATATTATAAACATTGGGTTAACAACATTTAACAAGATCGTTAACCTAAAGGTTTCAAAACAACACTTACATGTAACGACTAACGATGACTTAACGACTCAGTTAAAATGTATATACATGTAGTGTTTTAATATGTATTTATACACTTTTGAAAGACTTCAATACACTTATCAAAATACTTCTACTTAACAAAAATGCTTACAATTACATCCTCGTTCAGTTTCATCAACAATTCTACTCGTATGCACCCGTATTCGTACTCGTACAATACACAGCTTTTAGATGTATGTACTATTGGTATATACACTCCAATTATCAGCTCTTAGCAGCCCATGTGAGTCACCTAACACATGTGGGAACCATCATTTGGCAACTAGCATGAAATATCTCATAAAATTACAAAAATATGAGTAATCATTCATGACTTATTTACATGAAAACAAAATTACATATCCTTTATATCTAATCCATACACCAACGACCAAAAACACCTACAAACACTTTCATTCTTCAATTTTCTTCATCTAATTGATCTCTCTCAAGTTCTATCTTCAAGTTCTAAGTGTTCTTCATATATTCTACAAGTTCTAGTTACATAAAATCAAGAATACTTTCAAGTTTGCTAGCTCACTTCCAATCTTGTAAGGTGATCATCCAACCTCAAGAAATCTTTGTTTCTTACAGTAGGTTATCATTCTAATACAAGGTAATAATCATATTCAAACTTTGGTTCAATTTCTATAACTATAACAATCTTATTTCAAGTGATGATCTTACTTGAACTTGTTTTCGTGTCATGATTCTGCTTCAAGAACTTCGAGCCATCCAAGGATCCGTTGAAGCTAGATCCATTTTTCTCTTTTCCAGTAGGTTTATCCAAGGAACTTAAGGTAGTAATGATGTTCATAACTGAAATGTCCCGTTCTTATTGATTAAAAACGTTCCATATTAATTGATTTCGTTGCGAGGTTTTGACCTCTATATGTATATATTGTTATAGGTTCGTGAATCAACCAGTGGCCAAGTCTTACTTCCCGACGAAGTAAAAATCTGTGAAAGTGAGTTATAGTCCCACTTTTAAAATCTAATATTTTTGGGATGAGAATACATGCAGGTTTTATAAATGATTTACAAAATAGACACAAGTACGTGAAACTACATTCTGTGGTTGAATTATCGAAATCGAATATGCCCCTTTTTATTAAGTCTGGTAATCTAAGAATTAGGGAACAGACACCCTAATTGACGCGAATCCTAAAGATAGATCTATCGGGCCCAACAAGCCCCATCCAAAGTACCGGATGCTTTAGTACTTCGAAATTTATATCATATCCGAAGGGTGTCCCGGAATGATGGGGATATTCTTATATATGCATCTTGTTAATGTCGGTTACCAGGTGTTCACCATATGAATGACTTTTATCTCTATGTATGGGATGTGTATTGAAATATGAAATCTTGTGGTCTATTATTATGATTTGATATATATAGGTTAAACCTATAACTCACCAACATTTTTGTTGACGTTTTAAGCATGTTTATTCTCAGGTGATTATTAAGAGCTTCCGCTGTCGCATACTTAAATAAGGACGAGATTTGGAGTCCATGTTTGTATGATATTGTGTAAAAACTGCATTCAAGAAACTTATTTTGTTGTAACATATTTGTATTGTAAACCATTATGTAATGGTCGTGTGTAAACAGGATATTTTTGAAATAAAGGTTATGGTTTGTTTTAAAATGAATGCAGTCTTTGAAAAACGTCTCATATAGAGGTCAAAACCTCGCAACGAAATCAATTAATATGGAACGTTTTTAATCAATAAGAACGGGACATTTCAGTTGGTATCCGAGCGTTGGTCTTAGAGAACCAGAATTTTGCATTAGTGTGTCTTATCGAGTTTGTTAGGATGCATTAGTGAGTCTGGACTTCGACCGTGTTTACTTGAAAAATGATTGCTTAACAAATTTTGTTGGAAACTATATATTTTTAACATGTGAATATTATGTGATATATTAATCTCTTAACGCGTTTGATATTATGTGATAGATGTCTACCTCTAGAACAAGTTCCATTGACTCACCTAATAATAATGAAGAGTCAAATGTAAATTGAAATGATTCGTGGACTGATTCACAAGTTCCCGAAGAGGAACCGGAAGAAGAGTCGGAACCGGAAGAAGAATCGGAACCGGATGAAGAAATAGAACCGGTGGGAGAAATAATAAAATGGTTAAGTAAAAGAAAATCCTCAACCAACCGACCAAGGTTAATTATGGTCAATGGTGTTTCCGCCAAGGAAGCAAAATATTGGGAGGATTACCAATTCTCCGATGAATCGGATTCCGACGAGAATTCCGATGATGTTATAGAAATTACCCCAACTGAATTTAAAAAGGCAAAATAAAATAATAAGGGGAAAGGGCATAAAAATAGAGAAATCTAATTCCAACCCCGATGAACTTTATATGTATCGTCAACCCCCGAAGTCCTTAAGTTGTAACAATGACCCGGGAACCTCTAAACCACCAGGTTTTTCTAAACCAATGTGGAAAACGACGGCTCGTATTAGGGGAACATCATATATCCCTAGAAACTTGGCAAAACGAACCAAAACTGAAAAAGAAGAAACAAGCGAGTCGGAATAAGATAGTTGTATTCGTGTGGTGTAATATATGTAATATAGTGTGCTTATGCTTTATGATATATGTAAAAATTGCTTGTATTAATAAGTATTTTTTTTTATGAATCTAACTCTTGTCTATTTTACAGTATAAAAACACAAAATGGATAGACAACCCAATATTTTAAGAGACCTACCCGGAGACATGATTGATGAAATCTTGTCTAGAGTCGGTCAGAATTCTTTGGCACAACTATTTAAGGCGAGATCAGTTTGTAAGACATTCGAAGAACATTCCAAGAATGCCTTGGTTTATAAAAGGCTTTCGTTCGAAAGATGGGGGATATCACATTGGGAAATCCATAAGTTACGATGTGTTTACTTTGACGCATATATTGCGGGGAACCCAAATGCTATTTTACGCAATGGGTTAAGAAATTATTTTGACTCAATATATCCGAATATTAGACTTCGTGATTTAGAAAAAGCGGCTAACATGCAACATAAAGAAGCATGTTATGCTTACGAATTAGTAATGTTCGCTTCTCACCAAAGTGAGAACAAGAACATCGGGCTACAACTATTAAACAAAACGTTCCCACAAGTGACGGAGTCGGTAATTGGGGTAAGAAATGAGGTTTTTAGATTGTTACGGGACTGTTGGACATTACGTAACCCTCGTCCCTTTGACGACGTTACAACACGCTGTCTTATCAACGGCCATAATGGTTATGTTCCACAAGACCAAGGATGGGAAGTAATCCTAGTAAAACCAGAATGCATGACTTGTTTCTGGACGTATGAATTACGTGTCTTTATTGCCTTTGCTGAACGACTTGTGTACTAGCTAGAATTATCTTCACAACCATCTTGTATCAAATTTATTGTGTGCTATATTTCATGCTATATGTAAAATAAGCGGTATTGTAAGTTTGTAAAATATTATGTAAAAGTTTGAACGCGAAATATTATTATAATCAGTTTTTCATATAGAATTGTAGTAGTTGAATTGTATATTAGCTACTAAGTATGAACTTAACGGGTAGGTACTACCCGAATTTAAACTTATAAAACGCTAATATGAAGAAAAAGCTTTTATAAATGAGTTCATATTATGCTACGAAATACTATTAACTACTCTTAATATTCTGTATGATTAACTTGTTCCATTTGACTATTTTGAAGGAAATGGCACCGACTACTCGACACACCGTGAATATGAATGAAGAGGAATTCCGTACTTTTCTAGCTTCAAACATAGCCGCAGTACAGGCTGCGCTACATACCAACAATAACCTTGGATCTAGCAGTACAGGAAATCGTGTAGGATGCACCTACAAAGAATTCACTGCCTGCAAACCTTTGGAATTTGATGGAACCGAAGGACCGATCGGATTGAAACGGTGGACCGAGAAGGTCGAATCGGTGTTTGCCACAAGTAAGTGTACTGAAGAGGACAAAGTGAAGTACGCTACGCATACCTTCACAGGTTTTGCGTTAACATGGTGGAATACCTATCTAGAGCAAGTGGGACAAGACGATGCGTACGCACTACCGTGGTCAGCATTCAAGCACTTAATGAACGAGAAGTACCATCCCAGAACCGAGGTCAATAAGCTCAAGACAGAACTTAGAGGGTTATGAACCCAAGGATTTGATATTACCACGTACGAAAGACGATTCACAGAATTGTGCCTATTGTGTCCGGGAGCATTCGAAGATGAGGAAGAGAAGATCGACGCGTTTGTGAAAGGATTACCGGAAAGAATCCAAGAAGATATAAGTTCACACGAGCCCGCCTCCATACAACAGGCATGTAGAATGGCTCACAAACTAGTGAACCAGATTGAAGAAAGAATTAAAGAACAGACTGCTGAAGAGGCCAATGTGAAGCAAGTCAAAAGAAAGTGGGAGGAAAACGGTGATAAGAATCACCAATACAATAACAACAACAATTACAATAATAATCGCAACAATTATCCCAACAATCGCAACATCAATCGCAACATCAACCGCAACAACAACAAACGGCCCAACAACAACAACAACAACAACAACAACAACAACAGCAACTACAACAATCATCCCAACAACAATAATAACCGCAACAACAACAACAATCAGAAGCAGCTATGCCAAAGGTGTGAAAAGTATCACTCGGGGTTCTGCACCAAATTTTGCAACAAGTGTAAAAGAAATGGTCATAGCGCGACGAAGTGTGAGGTCTACGGACCAGGGTTTAATAGAACGAAAGGAACAAATGGTGTCGGAACGAGTAATGGCGGAGCAAGTAGTGTCGGAGCAAGTTATGCCAATGTAGTTTGTTATAAATGTGGAAAACCGGGCCACATTATTAGAAATTGCCCGAACCAGGAGAAAACGAATGGACAAGGCCGTGGAAGAGTTTTCAATATTAATGCGGCAGAGGTACAGGAAGACCCGGAGCTTGTTACGGGTACGTTTCTTATTGACAATAAATCTGCTTACGTTTTATTTGATTCGGGTGCGGATAGAAGCTATATGAGTAGAGATTTTTGTGCTAAATTAAGTTATCCATTGACGCCTTTGGATAGTAAATTTTTACTCAAATTAGCAAATGGTAAATTAATTTCAGCAGATAATATATGTCGGAATCGAGAAATTAAACTGGTTAGCAAAACATTTAAGATTGATTTGATACCAGTAGAGTTAGGGAGTTTTGATGTGATAATCGGTATGGACTGGTTGAAAGAAGTGAAAGCAGAGATCGTTTGTTACAAAAATGCAATTCGCATTATACGAGAAAAAGGAAAACCCTTAATGGTGTACGGAGAAAAGGGCAACACGAAGCTACATCTTATTAGTAATTTGAAGGCACAAAAACTAATAAGAAAAGGTTGCTATGCTGTTCTAGTACACGTCGAGAAAGTACAAACTGAAGAAAAGAGCATCAATGATGTTCCCATTGCAAAAGAATTTCCCGATGTATTTCCGAAAGAATTACCGGGATTACCCCCACATCGATCCGTTGAATTTCAAATAGATCTTGTACCAGGAGCTGCACCAATAGCTCGTGCTCCTTACAGACTCGCACCCAGCGAGATGAAAGAACTGCAAAGCCAATTACAAGAACTTTTAGAGCGTGGTTTCATTCGACCAAGCACATCACCGTGGGGAGCTCCTGTTTTGTTTGTCAAGAAGAAAGATGGTACATTCAGGTTGTGTATCGACTACCGAGAGTTGAACAAACTTACCATCAAGAACCGCTACCCACTACCGAGAATCGACGACTTATTTGATCAACTACAAGGCTCGTCTGTTTATTCAAAGATTGACTTACGTTCCGGGTATCATCAAATGCGGGTGAAAGAAGATGATATTCCAAAGACTGCTTTCAGAACACGTTACGGTCATTACGAGTTTATGGTCATGCCGTTTGGTTTAACTAATACACCAGCTGTGTTCATGGACCTTATGAACCGAGTGTGTGGACCATACCTTGACAAGTTTGTCATTGTTTTCATTGATGACATACTTATTTACTCAAAGAATGACCAAGAACACGGTGAACATTTGAGAAAGGTGTTAGAAGTATTGAGGAAGGAAGAATTGTACGCTAAGTTTTCAAAGTGTGCATTTTGGTTGGAAGAAGTTCAATTCCTCGGTCACATAGTGAACAAAGAAGGTATTAAGGTGGATCCGGCAAAGATAGAAACTGTTGAAAAGTGGGAAACCCCGAAAACTCCGAAACACATACGCCAGTTTTTAGGACTAGCTGGTTACTACAGAAGGTTCATCCAAGACTTTTCCAGAATAGCAAAACCCTTGACTGCATTAACGCATAAAGGGAAGAAATTTGAATGGAATGATGAACAAGAGAAAGCGTTTCAGTTATTGAAGAAAAAGCTAACTACGGCACCTATATTGTCATTGCCTGAAGGGAATGATGATTTTGTGATTTATTGTGACGCATCAAAGCAAGGTCTTGGTTGTGTATTAATGCAACGAACGAAGGTGATTGCTTATGCGTCTAGACACTTGAAGATTCACGAACAAAATTATACGACGCATGATTTGGAATTAGGCACGGTTGTTTTTGCATTAAAGACTTGGAGGCACTACTTATATGGGGTCAAAAGTATTATATATACCGACCACAAAAGTCTTCAACACATATTTAATCAGAAACAACTGAATATGAGGCAGCGTAGGTGGATTGAATTATTGAATGATTACGACTTTGAGATTCGTTACCACCCGGGGAAGGCAAATGTGGTAGCCGATGCCTTGAGCGGGAAGGACAGAGAACCCATTCGAGTAAAATCTATGAATATAATGATTCATAATAACCTTACTACTCAAATAGAGGAGGCGCAACAAGGAGTTTTAAAAGAGGGAAATTTAAAGGATGAAATACCCAAAGGATCGGAGAAGCATCTTAATATTCGGGAAGACGGAACCCGGTATAGGGCTGAAAGGATTTGGGTACCAAAATTTGGAGATATGAGAGAAATGGTACTTAGAGAAGCTTATAAAACCAGATACTCAATACATCCTGGAACGGGGAAGATGTACAAGGATCTCAAGAAACATTTTTGGTGGCCGGGTATGAAAGCCGATGTTGCTAAATACGTAGGAGAATGTTTGACGTGTTCTAAGGTCAAAGCTGAGCATCAGAAACCATCAGGTCTACTTCAACAACCCGAAATCCCGGAATGGAAATGGGAAAACATTACCATGGATTTCATCACTAAATTGCCAAGGACTGCAAGTGGTTTTGATACTATTTGGGTATTAGTTGATCGTTTCACCAAATCAGCACATTTCCTGCCAATAAGAGAAGATGACAAGATGGAGAAGTTAGCACGACTGTATTTGAAGGAAGTCATCTCCAGACATGGAATACCAATCTCTATTATCTCTGATAGGGATGGCAGATTTATTTCAAGATTCTGGCAGACATTACAGCAAGCATTAGGAACTCGTCTAGACATGAGTACTGCCTATCATCCACAAACTGATGGGCAGAGCGAAAGGACGATACAAACGCTTGAAGACATGCTACGAGCATGTGTTATTGATTTCGGAAACAGTTGGGATCGACATCTACCGTTAGCAGAATTTTCCTACAACAACAGCTACCATTCAAGCATTGAGATGGCGCCGTTTGAAGCACTTTATGGTAGAAAGTGCAGGTCTCTAATTTGTTGGAGTGAAGTGGGGGATAGACAGATTACGGGTCCGGAGATTATACAAGAAACTACCGAGAAGATCATCCAAATTCAACAACGGTTGAAAACCGCCCAAAGTCGACAAAAGAGCTACGCTGACATTAAAAGAAAAGATATAGAATTTGAAATTGGAGAGATGGTCATGCTTAAAGTTGCACCTTGGAAAGGCGTTGTTCGATTTGGTAAACGAGGGAAATTAAATCCAAGGTATATTGGACCATTCAAGATTATTGATCGTGTCGGACCAGTAGCTTACCGACTTGAGATACCTCAACAACTCGTGGCTGTACATAACACTTTCCACGTCTCGAATTTGAAGAAATGTTTTGCTAAAGAAGATCTCACTATTCCGTTAGATGAAATCCAAATCAACGAAAAACTTCAATTCATCGAAGAACCCGTCGAAATAATGGATCGTGAGGTTAAAAGACTTAAGCAAAACAAAATACCAATTGTTAAGGTTCGATGGAATGCTCGTAGAGGACCCGAGTTCACCTGGGAGCGTGAAGATCAGATGAAGAAGAAATACCCGCATCTATTTCCAGAAGATTCGTCAACACCTTCAACAGCTTAAAATTTCGGGACGAAATTTATTTAACGGGTAGGTACTGTAGTGACCCGAACTTTTCCATGTTTATATATATTAATTGAGATTGATATTTACATGATTAAATGTTTCCAACATGTTAAGCAATCAAACTTGTTAAGACTTGATTAATTGAAATATGTTTCATATAGACAATTGACCACCCAAGTTGACCGGTGATTCACGAACGTTAAAACTTGTAAAAACTATATGATGACATATATATGGATATATATATATAGTTAACATGATACTATGATAAGTAAACATATCATTAAGTATATTAACAATGAACTACATATGTAAAAACAAGACTACTAACTTAATGATTTTTAAACGAGACATATATGTAACGATTATCGTTGTAAAGACATTTAATGTATATATATAATATTAAGAGATATTCATACATGATAATATCATGATAATATAATAATTTAAAATCTCATTTGATATTATAAACATTGGGTTAACAACATTTAACAAGATCGTTAACCTAAAGGTTTCAAAACAACATTTACATGTAACGACTAACGATGACTTAACGACTCAGTTAA
This sequence comes from Rutidosis leptorrhynchoides, assembly GCF_046630445.1. Classification (NCBI taxonomy): domain Eukaryota; kingdom Viridiplantae; phylum Streptophyta; class Magnoliopsida; order Asterales; family Asteraceae; genus Rutidosis; species Rutidosis leptorrhynchoides. The sequence continues at coordinate 64,063,090 of NC_092334.1, forward strand.
AATGTATATACATGTAGTGTTTTAATATGTATTTATACACTTTTGAAAGACTTCAATACACTTATCAAAATACTTCTACTTTGTAGTGACCCGAACTTTTCCATGTTTATATATATATTAATTGAGATTGATATTTACATGATTAAATGTTTTCAACATGTTAAGCAATCAAACTTGTTAAGACTTGATTAATTGAAATATGTTTCATATAGACAATTGACCACCCAAGTTGACCGGTGATTCACGAACGTTAAAACTTGTAAAAACTATATGATGACATATATATGGATATATATATAGTTAACATGATACTATGATAAGTAAACATATCATTAAGTATATTAAAAATGAACTACATATGTAAAAACAAGACTACTAACTTAATGATTTTTAAACGAGACATATATGTAACGATTATCGTTGTAAAGACATTTAATGTATATATATATCATATTAAGAGATATTCATACATGATAATATCATGATAATATAATAATTTAAAATCTCATTTGATATTATAAACATTGGGTTAACAACATTTAACAAGATCGTTAACCTAAAAGTTTCAAAACAACACTTACATGTAACGACTAACGATGACTTAACGACTCAGTTAAAATGTATATACATGTAGTGTTTTAATATGTATTTATACACTTTTGAAAGACTTCAATACACTTATAAAAATACTTCTACTTAACAAAAATGCTTACAATTACATCCTCGTTCAGTTTCATCAACAAATCTACTCGTATGCACCCGTATTCGTACTCGTACAATACACAGCTTTTAGATGTATGTACTATTGGTATATTGTAATGACCCACACTTTTTCGATCGTTCTATACTTATAAGATTAATATTTACATAAATTAAACCTTACCAACATGATAAGCAATCCAAATTGTTGAGACTTATGTTTTTGAAATGAGTTTTACACAACGTTTGACCGTCTAGTTTGACCGATGATATCACGAACTATATAACATATGATAATTATACGTTTGTGTATATATATGTATATATACATATTTAACATGATCTAAGAATGTTGTAATATCTCATTTTGTATTAATAACAATAAGTTATAAGTATATTTTGAAACTACTAACTTAAGTTTTCAAAACGATAATCATACGTAACGTTATTTGACATAAATACTTATGACCTATAATGTTTATACATATATCGTATATATAATGTATTTAATCACTTTTTAAAGACTTAAATACATAAAACAATATAAGTATATTCACAAAAGATAGCTATATTTGAATTCTCATTCCATTTTTCACAAAATTTCTATACGTATATCTAGAGTACATGTACTCGTATCATACCTAGCTTCTATACGTATTTACTATTAGTATATACACATCAAATCACCACCTAACTAGCCATTATTACTGCCCTAGATGAGAGGTAATTAGAATTTGGAAGTATGTTGACTAATTTCACAAAATAACAACTTGAAAATCTTGTCCATGTTTCCCATGAAAAACGTTTTTTTAAGGCTTTATATACTCCATCCATTTTCAATCTTTACTACCTCATTTTCTCTAAACAAAACACAATCTTAAGAACCTTAAGTGTTCATCATAATCCCAGCAAGATACCATGAATATCTAGCTTCAAAAACATCACTTAATCACCATAATAAAACCCTTACAAAAACACTTCAAGAATCCTTTCAAGAACACAAGTTTACTTCCAATCTTTCATCCAATTCCATCACCCTTTTGGTTCTAGGTTTTTACTCCACTTTTACAGAAATCTTGTCCAAGTAAATTGAGATAGTAACTTTGTTCATAACCTTATTCGATTCATATATATATAGCTATCTTATTTTATGGTATAAAATTTTAACAACAAGAACATAGTTTGAATGTTTTCAAACTTGTTTGCAAACTAAATAGATCCTTCTAACTTAACTTTTAAAATACTTCAAGACCTGTAATATATCATAAATATATGCTAATTTAACAAGGTATAACTTGGTTTTTCAAAGAACACCTTAAAAACTGTTTTTACGACGTCGGAGTGTAACCGGGGGCTGTTTTGGGTTGGATAATTACAAACCATCTTAAACTTTGAATTGGAGGTTTATTTTCTGGAAAAATGATTTTTACTATGAATATGTTAACGCATAAAAATTTTATGATTTAACTCAAAGTATAAGTATTTTTAGAAAAATAATCATTTAAGGTTGTTTACATGATGGAAAATGATTAACTTCATAAGTTTCACTAAAGTTTGACCTATGACCTGTGATTTCGAATACAAACTAAGGTATTTACAGTTCATATTCTTAAAGAGGGACTCGATCCAAGGAAGTGGCAAGTTGAACCAATGAAAACGGAGTTGTAACGAAGAAACTATGACCAAAACAAAATCGGATATCCAAGACTTGTTTAGTCACGAAAATAATTGGAGAAAAATTAAATAAATCACATCTTTTTAAAATAACATGATATTTTATATATATGTACTCATAATTTAATTTTATATGGTTCAGGATCACCCGTAAACAATACGAGAAGATTAATCATAAGATCCCATGATTGTACGCAACACGTCATTTGACAACACCGGTACTTTATGTACGCAACACGTCATTTGACAACACCGGTACCGTGGGTCAAGATTAATCTCGACCAATACATATACGATGGGGGTTTTTATTTATTTCATTGGGGGTTTATTAAACACCTAAAAATGAACCATTAAAATTGAATTACTAACATCGGACTGCTAACTACGGACTAAGGAATTATTAAAAGTATTAAAAGTATTATAAGTATATATATGTGACGTGTGTTTAAAAAGAAAAGGTATTGATATATTATATATGGATAGGTTCGTGATATCAATCGGAGACCAAGTCAAAATTACATATCTTCAAGACGAAAGTGAGTATATAGTCCCACTTTTAAACTCTAAATATTTCGGGATGAGAATACATGTATTTTATGTTTTACGATATGGACACAAGTAACTGAAAAATATATTCTACGTTGAGTTGTACCACTGGCATACTTCCATGTAGCTTGGTAACTGTTATTTACAGCGGTATTGTAAACGCGAATCCTGTTGATAGATCTATCGGGCCTGACAACCCCAACCGGACTGGACGACCAGTATTCAACGGTTGCAAAGTACTTCGTTTCGTGACTACACTTGGTACGGTGTAGTAAGATTTCATAATAAAGGGAATATGCGACGTGATTAAATGTTAAGTATGGTTACCAAGTGCTCAACCACTTAGAATATTTTTATTAAAATGTTTATATATGAAATCTTGTGGTCTATATTTATATCGCTGCCGGCATTAAACCTATATCTCACCAACTTTATGTTGACGTTTTAAGCATGTCTATTCTCAGGTGATAATTAGAAGCTTCCGCTGCAACATGTTGAATTTAAGCAAGATCTTGAGTATGCATATTTGTGTCAAAAATAAAACTGCATATCCGAGGAATTGTAATGTAAAATATGCTAGAAATCGTATTGTTATCATCACATGTAAAGTTTGTAAGTCTAAGATTATCGCTAAACGATAATCATCTTTATATTGTCTAAAGCTTGTATTAATATAAGAGTTATGGTTTGTAATGTAAAATAAATGCAGTTGTTCTTTTAAAAATGTCGCATATAGAGGTCAATACCTCGCAATGAAATCATACGTTATCTAACTCGTTCTTATGGTTAAGGATGGGTTATGACATGTGGTATCAGAGCGGTGGTCTTAGCGAACCAGGTTTGCATTAGTGTGTCTAACTGATAAGTCGTTAGGATACATTAGTAAGTCTGGACTTTGACCGGATCTGATTTAACAACCATTGCTTATCATTGTTGGTTAAAATTTATATGTAAATATTATGTAGTACTAATGGGTTAGTTGTTGTGTGATAGATGTCGGGCTCAAAACTTATTATCACATTCAGCGACTCCGAATCAGAATCTTCAGATGGTGTTTCAGTCATTAACCTATCCGATGACGAAAATAATATCTTTGGGGAAGACTCACAAATTCCGGATGAACCAACAATAAAGAACCCGGAAAGTGAACCCGAGGAAGAAATACAAGAAATTACGAAAGACAAGTTCGAACTAGGAAAGAAACGAAAGGCTAATGAATTAGAAAATTCAAATCCTGAGTTTAGTAAGGATGATGTGGCACCAACTCCACTAGACACTACCACCCCTATTCCCGCTATTCCTATTCATTCTATCCCGGCATCCAGTTCTTCAGCCCCACAGCCAAAATATAGGCAGACAGCCAGGATAAGCGTTAAGCGATTCTTTGAACCTAAACGTCCTAGAAAATAGACCAAACGATGCGCTGCCGTATTAAACCATGGGATCATATAATGTTTTGTATAATATTATTAGTGTGGTTTGCTTAATGTTCGATGTAAGATAAGCATATGTAAAATAGTGAAGTGTGAAATGCAATAATTTTCCATGGTTAAGTATTATTTGGGTGGTAGTAAATGATTTTCGTACTAAGCTATTAAGTATGAACTTTAACGGGTAGGTACTACCCTAGATATAATTATAAAATGCTAATAAGAAGAAAAGGCTTTTATAATAATAACTGGTTCATATTATTAATAAGCTACGATGTACTGTAAATACATACTACATCTATAATATTCCATGTGAATAATTATTTTTTTCATTCTTATTGAAGATTATGGCGCGATTGAACCGAATGACGGAACAAGAAATCCAGGAACTCATCAATCAGCGAGTGAACGACAGAATGTTATGGGTCGAGGCTGCAAGAGGTGCTGCAGTTAACCCAAATCCTCGTGTGGGGTGCACTTACAAAACTTTTCAAGCTTGCAAGCCCTCATCATTCAGTGGAACGGAAGGACCGATCGGTTTAACCCGGTGGATAGAAAAGATGGAGACTGTGTTTAAAATAAGTGGTTGTGTTGAAAAGGACATGACCAAGTATGCATCGTGCACTTTACAAGATAGTGCACTCACGTGGTGGAAAAATTATGTGAAGGCTGTAGGAGGAGATGTAGCTTATGATACTCCTTGGGAAGAATTCAAAACAATGTTAATCAACGAGTATTGTCCAAGGAACGAGGTTAGGAAGTTGGAAGATGAATTACGAAGTCTGAAGGTTATTGGTACTGAAATCACCAACTACAATCAGCGATTCATGGAATTAGTTTTGCTATGTCCTGAATTGGTTCCAACCGAAGAACGGAAGATTGAAATGTACAAAGATGGGTTGCCCAAAAAGGTCAAGGCAAATGTTACAGCATCGAAACCTAAGACAATTCATGAAGCTATAACCATGGCAAACGAGCTAATGGATCAGGTCATCATGGATAAGAAAGTATCCAATACTGATGTGAAGGTATCAGGTAACAAAATAAAGTGGAATGGAAATTATGATCGAGGTAATCAACAACAATCTTTTAAGAAACAAGAAATCTCGCAAGGTGCGGGTAGTGGTTTAAGCTTTGGTTACAAAGGACAAAATCCTTTATGTAACCGATGCCACAAACATCACTCTGGCTACTGTAATGTGGTATGCAACAAATGTAATCGAAAGGGTCATCTTGCTGAAGATTGTAGGGCTCTCGTTACAAATACAAATGGTACCAAGACTCCTGCCACTAACGCAAATAGAACTGCTTTGGCTACTGTTACTTGTTATGGGTGTGGAAAACAAGGTCACTATAAGAGCCAGTGTCCGAATCCAGAGAAGAATAATGGATCTGCACGTGGAAGAGCATTTGTTATTAATGCTAGAGAGGCGTGTGAAGACCCGGAGCTTGTTACGGGTACGTTTACCATTAATAACTTATCCGCATCTATTATATTTGATACTGGTGCCGATAGAAGTTACGTGAGTAGAGGCTTTTACGCTAAATTGAATTGTTCATCATTACCTCTAGATGTTAAGTACATGATTGAGTTAGCTAATGGTAAACTAATTAAAGCCGATAAAATTTGCCGTGATTGTAAAATAAATTTAGCCGGAGAAACATTTAAAATTGACTTAATACCCGTAGAATTAGGAAGTTTTGATGTAATAGTCGGCATGGACTGGATGTCCAAAGTAGGAGCTGAAGTTGTGTGTGCCAAGAAGGCAATTCGCATTCCTTGTAAGGATAAAATGCCGGTGATGATTTATGGAGAGAAGGGTAACTCAAAGCTAAAACTCATTAGCTGTTTGAAAGCCAAGAAGTGTTTAGAAAAGGGATGTTATGCTATTCTAGCACATGTTAATAAAGTCGAAAAGAAAGAAAAAGAGAAGTGCATCAACGACGTGCCTGTGGCAAGAGATTTTCCTGAAGTTTTTCCGGAAGAGTTGCCGGGATTACCTCCATTTAGATCTGTAGAATTTCAAATAGATTTAGTACCAGGAGCTGCACCAGTGGCTCGTGCTCCATATAGACTTGCACCGTCCGAATTAAAAGAACTTCAAAGTCAGTTAAAAGAATTACTAGACCGTGGATTCATACGACCAAGCACTTCACCGTGGGGAGCTCCAATTTTATTTGTTAAGAAGAAAGATGGATCTTTTAGGATGTGTATAGATTATCGTGAATTAAATAAGTTAACTATCAAGAATCGGTATCCACTACCGAGAATTGATGACTTATTTGAACAATTACAAGGATCATGTGTTTATTCGAAAATCGACCTAAGATCGGGCTATCATCAACTACGTGTCAAAGAAGAGGACATTCCGAAAACTGCTTTTCGGACACGTTACGGTCATTACGAATTTTTGGTCATGCCGTTTGGATTGACGAATGCGCCAGCTTTATTCATGGACCTCATGAATCGAGTTTGTAGTCCATATTTAGATAAGTTTGTTATTGTTTTCATTGATGACATTCTTATCTATTCCAAGAGTGAGCAAGAGCATGAGCAGCATTTAAGTTTAATATTAGAGTTGTTGAGAAAAGAACAGCTATATGCTAAATTTTCTAAGTGTGCTTTTTGGTTGAAAGAAGTGCAATTTCTTGGCCACGTTGTTAGTAGCAAAGGAATTCAGGTTGATCCAGCAAAAATTGAAGCCATTGAAAAATGGGAGACTCCTAAGACACCAACGCAGATACGCCAATTTTTAGGTTTAGCCGGTTATTATAGAAGGTTTATTCAAGATTTCTCCCGAATAGCTAAGCCGTTGACAGCGTTAACGCAAAAAGGGAAGAAATATGAATGGACCTCTGAGCAGGAGAGTGCATTTCAATTACTAAAGAAGAAGTTAACTACGGCGCCTATTTTATCGTTACCAGAAGGGAACGATGATTTTGAAATATATTGTGACGCTTCGCGACAAGGTTTTGGTTGCGTTCTTATGCAACGGAAGAAAGTTATTGCATACGCATCCCGACAATTAAAGATTCACGAGCGGAATTATACGACGCATGATCTAGAACTGGGAGCAGTCGTGTTTGCATTGAAGATATGGAGACACTACTTGTATGGGGTTAAATGCACTGTGTTTACTGATCATAAAAGCCTTCAACATATTTTCGATCAAAAACAGCTGAACATGAGGCAACGTAGGTGGGTTGAGTTAATAAATGACTATGATTGTGAAATTCGTTATCATCCCGGGAAAACGAACGTGGTGGCCGACGCTCTAAGCAGAAAGGAACGAGAACCAATTCGAGTACGAGCGATGAACATAAAAATTCGCATGAATCTCAACTCACAAATCAAAGAAGTTCAACGAGAAGCACTTACTAAAGAAAATATAGGAAATGAAATAATGAAGAAGTATGAGAAGCAACTCGTTATACGGGAAGATGGAATTCGATATTTTGCAAATCGTATTTGGGTACCGAAGTTGGGTGGATTAAGGAAGTTGATATTGAACGAGGCACATAAGACAAGATACTCGATACATCCTGGAGTTGGAAAGATGTACCAAGATCTTAAGACACATTATTGGTGGCCTAATTTAAAGACAGACGTTGCAACATATGTTGGGGAATGTTTAACTTGTTCCAAAGTCAAAGCTGAACACCAAAAGCCGTCAGGGTTACTTCAACAACCAGAAATCCCAGAATGGAAATGGGATGGTATTACCATGGATTTCATCACGAAGTTACCAAAGACTGCCTGGGGATACGACACCATTTGGGTGATTGTTGATCGTCTCACCAAGTCTGCACATTTCTTGCCTATAAAGGAAACGGATAGAATGGAGAAACTATTACGATTGTATATAAAGGAAATTGTTTCAAGGCATGGAATACCTATTTTCATTATATCCGATTGTGATAGTAGATTTACCTCAAAGTTCTGGCAATCACTACAGGAGGCACTAGGAACTCGTTTGGATATGAGCACCGCATATCATCCGCAAACTGACGGGCAGAGTGAAAGAACAATTCAGACTCTTGAAGATATGCTCAGGGCATGTGTGATCGATTTTGGAAACGGATGGGATAAGTATTTACCGTTAGCAGAATTCTCGTATAATAATAGTTATCATGCGAGCATTAAAGCTGCGCCATTTGAAGCACTGTATGGGAGGAAGTGTAGATCTCCTATCTGTTGGAATGAAGTAGGAGATCGACAATTAACTGGTCCCGAGATCATACACGAAACGACTGAGAAGATAGTACAAATCAAGGAGAGATTGAAAACAGCCCGTAGTCGCCAAAAGAGCTACGCCGATGTCCGAAGGAAACCATTAGAGTTTCAGATCGGGGACATGGTTATGTTAAAGGTGTCATCGTGTAAAGGTGTAATACGCTTCGGAAAAAGGGGTAAACTGAACCCAAGATATGTAGGCCCGTTCAAGATCATCGAACGCATTGGACCGGTAGCTTATCGACTCGAGTTACCGCAACAACTCGCCGGAGTACATAATACCTTTCACGTCTCAAACCTTAAGAAGTGTCTTGCAAAGGAAGATTTCACCATTCCTCTTGAAGAAATCCATGTCGATGAGAAACTACAATTCGTCGAAGAACCAATCGAAATCATGGACCGTGAAGTTAAACAGCTCAAGCAGAGCAACATACCGATCGTTAAGGTTCGTTGGAATGCTCGAAGGGGTCCCGAGTTTACTTGGGAACGAGAGGATCAGATGAAACAAAAGTATCCACACTTGTTTCTCGATGACGCAAAATAGGTACAACTTTAAAATTTCGGGACGAAATTTATTTAACGGGTAGGTACTGTAATGACCCACACTTTTTCGATCGTTCTATACTTATAAGATTAATATTTACATAAATTAAACCTTACCAACATGATAAGCAATCCAAATTGTTGAGACTTATGTTTTTGAAATGAGTTTTACACAACGTTTGACCGTCTAGTTTGACCGATGATATCACGAACTATATAACATATGATAATTATACGTTTGTGTATATATATGTATATATACATATTTAACATGATCTAAGAATGTTGTAATATCTCATTTTGTATTAATAACAATAAGTTATAAGTATATTTTGAAACTACTAACTTAAGTTTTCAAAACGATAATCATACGTAACGTTATTTGACATAAATACTTATGACCTATAATGTTTATACATATATCGTATATATAATGTATTTAATCACTTTTTAAAGACTTAAATACATAAAACAATATAAGTATATTCACAAAAGATAGCTATATTTGAATTCTCATTCCATTTTTCACAAAATTTCTATACGTATATCTAGAGTACATGTACTCGTATCATACCTAGCTTCTATACGTATTTACTGTTAGTATATACACATCAAATCACCACCTAACTAGCCATTATTACTGCCCTAGATGAGAGGTAATTAGAATTTGGAAGTTTGTTGACTAATTTCACAAAATAACAACTTGAAAATCTTGTCCATGTTTCCCATGAAAAACGTTTTTTTAAGGCTTTATATACTCCATCCATTTTCAATCTTTACTACCTCATTTTCTCTAAACAAAACACAATCTTAAGAACCTTAAGTGTTCATCATAATCCCAGCAAGATACCATGAATATCTAGCTTCAAAAACATCACTTAATCACCATAATAAAACCCTTACAAAAACACTTCAAGAATCCTTTCAAGAACACAAGTTTACTTCCAATCTTTCATCCAATTCCATCACCCTTTTGGTTCTAGGTTTTTACTCCACTTTTACAGAAATCTTGTCCAAGTAAATTGAGGTAGTAACTTTGTTCATAACCTTATTCGATTCATATATATATAGCTATCTTATTTTATGGTATAAAATTTTAACAACAAGAACATAGTTTGAATGTTTTCAAACTTGTTTGCAAACTAAATAGATCCTTCTAACTTAACTTTTAAAATACTTCAAGACCTGTAATATATCATAAATATATGCTAATTTAACAAGGTATAACTTGGTTTTTCAAAGAACACCTTAAAAACTGTTTTTACGACGTCGGAGTGTAACCGGGGGCTGTTTTGGGTTGGATAATTACAAACCATCTTAAACTTTGAATTGGAGGTTTATTTTCTGGAAAAATGATTTTTACTATGAATATGTTAACGCATAAAAATTTTATGATTTAACTCAAAGTATAAGTATTTTTAGAAAAATAATCATTTAAGGTTGTTTACATGATGGAAAATGATTAACTTCATAAGTTTCACTAAAGTTTGACCTATGACCTGTGATTTCGAATACAAACTAAGGTATTTACAGTTCATATTCTTAAATAGGGACTCGATCCAAGGAAGTGGCAAGTTGAACCAACGAAAACGGAGTTGTAACGAAGAAACTATGACCAAAACAAAATCGGATATCCAAGACTTGTTTAGTCACGAAAATAATTGGAGAAAAATTAAATAAATCACATCTTTTTAAAATAACATGATATTTTATATATATGTACTCATAATTTAATTTTATATGGTTCAGGATCACCCGTAAACAATACGAGAAGATTAATCATAAGATCCCATGATTGTACGCAACACGTCATTTGACAACACCGGTACTTTATGTACGCAACACGTCATTTGACAACACCGGTACCGTGGGTCAAGATTAATCTCGACCAATACATATACGATGGGGGTTTTTATTTATTTCATTGGGGGTTTATTAAACACCTAAAAATGAACCATTAAAATTGAATTACTAACATCGGACTGCTAACTACGGACTAAGGAATTATTAAAAGTATTAAAAGTATTATAAGTATATATATGTGACGTGTGTTTAAAAAGAAAAGGTATTGATATATTATATATGGATAGGTTCGTGATATCAATCGGAGACCAAGTCAAAATTACATATCTTCAAGACGAAAGTGAGTATATAGTCCCACTTTTAAACTCTAAATATTTCGGGATGAGAATACATGTATTTTATGTTTTACGATATGGACACAAGTAACTGAAAAATATATTCTACGTTGAGGTGTACCACTGGCATACTTCCCTGTAGCTTGGTAACTGTTATTTACAGCGGTATTGTAAACGCGAATCCTGTTGATAGATCTATCGGGCCTGACAACCCCAACCGGACTGGACGACCAGTATTCAACGGTTGCACAGTACTTCGTTTCGTGACTACACTTGGTACGGTGTAGTAAGATTTCATAATAAAGGGAATATGCGACGTGATTAAATGTTAAGTATGGTTACCAAGTGCTCAACCACTTAGAATATTTTTATTAAAATGTTTATATATGAAATCTTGTGGTCTATATTTATATCGCTGCCGGCATTAAACCTATATCTCACTAACTTTATGTTGACGTTTTAAGCATGTCTATTCTCAGGTGATAATTAGAAGCTTCCGCTGCAACATGTTGAATTTAAGCAAGATCTTGAGTATGCATATTTGTGTCAAAAATAAAACTGCATATCCGAGGAATTGTAATGTAAAATATGCTAGAAATCGTATTGTTATCATCACATGTAAAGTTTGTAAGTCTAAGATTATCGCTAAACGATAATCATCTTTATATTGTCTAAAGCTTGTATTAATATAAGAGTTATGGTTTGTAATGTAAAATAAATGCAGTTGTTCTTTTAAAAATGTCGCATATAGAGGTCAATACCTCGCAATGAAATCATACGTTATCTAACTCGTTCTTATGGTTAAGGACGGGTTATGACATATATACACTCCAATGATCAGCTCTTAGCAGCCCATGTGAGTCACCTAACACATGTGGGAACCATCATTTGGCAACTAGCATGAAATATCTCATAAAATTACAAAAATATGAGTAATCATTCATGACTTATTTACATGAAAACAAAATTACATATCCTTTATATCTAATCCATACACCAACGACCAAAAACACCTACAAACACTTTCATTCTTCAATTTTCTTCATCTAATTGATCTCTCTCAAGTTCTATCTTCAAGTTCTAAGTGTTCTTCATATATTCTACAAGTTCTAGTTACATAAAATCAAGAATACTTTCAAGTTTGCTAGCTCACTTCCAATCTTGTAAGGTGATCATCCAACCTCAAGAAATCTTTGTTTCTTACAGTAGGTTATCATTCTAATACAAGGTAATAATCATATTCAAACTTTGGTTCAATTTCTATAACTATAACAATCTTATTTCAAGTGATGATCTTACTTGAACTTGTTTTCGTGTCATGATTCTGCTTCAAGAACTTCGAGCCATCCAAGGATCCGTTGAAGCTAGATCCATTTTTCTCTTTTCCAGTAGGTTTATCCAAGGAACTTAAGGTAGTAATGATGTTCATAACATCATTCGATTCATACATATAAAGCTATCTTATTCGAAGGTTTAAACTTGTAATCACTAGAACATAGTTTAGTTAATTCTAAACTTGTTCGCAAACAAAAGTTAATCCTTCTAACTTGACTTTTAAAATCAACTAACCACATGTTCTATATCTATATGATATGCTAACTTAATGATTTAAAACCTGGAAACACGAAAAATACCGTAAACCGGATTTACGCCGTCGTAGTAACACCGCGGGCTGTTTTGGGTTAGTTAATTAAAAACTATGATAAACTTTGATTTAAAAGTTGTTATTCTGAGAAAATGATTTTTATTATGAACATGAAACTATATCCAAAAGTTATGGTTAAACTCAAAGTGGAAGTATGTTTTCTAAAATGGTCATCTAGACGTCGTTCTTTCGACTGAAATGACTACCTTTACAAAAATGACTTGTAACTTATATTTCCGACTATAAACCTATACTTTTTCTGTTTAGATTCATAAAATAGAGTTCAATATGAAACCATAGCAATTTGATTCACTCAAAACGGATTTAAAATGAAGAAGTTATGGGTAAAACAAGATTGGATAATTTTTCTCATTTTAGCTACGTAAAAATTGGTAACAAATCTATTCCAACCATAACTTAATCAACTTGTATTGTATATTATGTAATCTTGAGATACCATAGACACGTATACAATGTTTCGACCTATCATGTCGACACATCTATATATATTTCGGAACAACCATAGACACTCTATATGTGAATGTTGGAGTTAGCTATACAGGGTTGAGGTTGATTCCAAAATATATATAGTTTGAGTTGTGATCAATACTGAGATATGTATACACTGGGTCGTGGATTAATTCAAGATAATATTTATCGATTTATTTCTGTACATCTAATTGTGGACAACTAGTTGTAGGTTACTAACGAGGACAGCTGACTTAATAAACTTAAAACATCAAAATATATTAAAAGTGTTGTAAATATATTTTGAACATACTTTGATATATATGTATATATTGTTATAGGTTCATGAATCAACCAGTGGCCAAGTCTTACTTCCCGACGAAGTAAAAATCTGTGAAAGTGAGTTATAGTCCCACTTTTAAAATCTAATATTTTTGGGATGAGAATACATGCAGGTTTTATAAATGATTTACAAAATAGACACAAGTACGTGAAACTACATTCTATGGTTGAATTATCGAAATCGAATATGCCCCTTTTTATTAAGTCTGGTAATCTAAGAATTAGAGAACAGACACCCTAATTGACGCGAATCCTAAAGATAGATCTATTGGGCTTAACAAACCCCATCCAAAGTACTGGATGCTTTAGTACTTCGAAATTTATATCATATCCGAAGGGTGTCCCGGAATGATGGGGATATTCTTATATATGCATCTTGTTAATGTCGGTTACCAGGTGTTCACCATATGAATGATTTTTATCTCTATGTATGGGATGTGTATTGAAATATGAAATCTTGTGGTCTATTGTTACGATTTGATACATATAGGTTAAACCTATAACTCACCAACATTTTTGTTGACGTTTAAAGCATGTTTATTCTCAGGTGAATACTAAGAGCTTCCGCTGTTGCATACTAAAATAAGGACAAGATTTGGAGTCCATGTTTGTATGATATTGTGTAAAAACTGCATTCAAGAAGCTGATTTCGATGTAACATATTTGTATTGTAAACCATTATGTAATGGTCGTGTGTAAACAGGATATTTTAGATTATCATTATTTGATAACCTACGTAAAGCTTTTAAACCTTTATTTATGAAATAAAGGTTATGGTTTGTTTTAAAAATGAATGCAGTCTTTGAAAAACGTCTCATATAGAGGTCAAAACCTCGCAACGAAATCAATTAATATGGAACGTTTTTAATCAATAAGAACGGGACATTTCAGTTGGTATCAGAGCGTTGGTCTTAGAGAACCAGAATTTTGCATTAGTGTGTCTTATCGAGTTTGTTAGGATGCATTAGTGAGTCTGGACTTCGACCATGTTTAGTTGAAAAATGATTGCTTAACAAATTTTGTTGGAAACTATATATTTTTAACATGTGAATATTATGTGATATATTAATCTCTTAACGTGTTTGATATTATGTGATAGATGTCTACCTCTAGAACAAGTCCCATTGACTCACCTAATAATAATGAAGAGTCAAATGTAAATTGGAATGATTCGTGGACTGATTCACAAGTTCCCGAAGAGGAACCGGAAGAAGAGTCGGAACCGGAAGAAGAATCGGAACCGGAAGAAGAATCGGAACCGGATGAAGAAATAGAACCGGTGGGGGAAATAATAAAACGGTTAAGTAAAAGAAAATCCTCAACCAACCGACCAAGGTTAATTATGACCAATGGTGTTTCCGCCAAGGAAGCAAAATATTGGGAGGATTACCAATTCTCCGATGAATCGAATTCCGACGAGAATTCCGATGATGTTATAGAAATTACCCCAACTGAATTTAAAAAGGCAAAAGAAAATAATAAGGGAAAGGGCATAAAAATAGAGAAATCTAATTCCAACCCCGATGAACTTTATATGTATCGTCAACCCCCGAAGTCCTTAAGTTGTAACAATGACCCGGGAACCTCTAAACCACCAGGTTTTTCTAAACCAATGTGGATAACGACGGCTCGTATTAGGGGAACATCATATATCCCTAGAAACTTGGCAAAACGAACCAAAACCGAACAAGAAGAAACGAGCGAGTCGGAATAAGATAGTTGTATTCGTGTGGTGTAATATATGTAATATAGTGTGCTTATGCTTTATGATATACGTAAAAATTGCTTGTATTAATAAGTATTTTTTTTATGAATCTAACTCTTGTCTATTTTACAGTATAAAAACACAAAATGGATAGACAACCCAATATTTTAAGAGACCTACCCGGAGACATGATTGATGAAATCTTGTCTAGAGTCGGTCAGAATTCTTCGGCACAACTATTTAAGGCGAGATCAGTTTGTAAGACATTCGAAGAACGTTCCAAGAATGTCTTGGTTTATAAGAGACTTTCGTTTGAAAGATGGGGGATATCACATTGGGAAACCCATAAGTTACGATGTGTTTACTTTGACGCATATATTGCGGGGAACCCAAATGCTATTTTACGCAATGGGTTAAGAAATTATTTTGACTCAATATATCCAAATATTGGACTTCGTGATTTAGAAAAAGCGGCTAACATGCAACATAAAGAAGCATGTTATGCTTACGGATTAGTAATGTTCGGTTCTCACCAAAGTGAGAACAAGAACATCGGGCTACAACTATTAAACAAAACGTTCCCACAAGTGACGGAGTCGGTAATTAGGGTAAGAAATGAGGTTTTTAGATTGTTACGGGACTGTTGGACATTACGTAACCCTCGTCCTTTTGACAACGTTACAACACGCTGTCTTATCAACGGCCATAACGGTTATGTTCCACAAGACCAAGGATGGGAAGTAATCCTAGTAAAACCAGAATGCATGACTTGTTTCTGGACGTATGAATTACGTGTCTTTATTGCCTTTGCTGAACGACTTGTGTACTAGCTAGAATTATCTTCACAACTATCTTGTATCAAAGTTATTGTGTGCTATATTTCATGCTTTATGTAAAATAAGCGGTATTGTAAGTTTGTAAAATATTGTATAAAAGTTTGAACGCGAAATATTATTATAATCAGTTTTTCATATAGAATTGTAGTAGTTGAATTGTATATTAGCTACTAAGTATGAACTTAACGGGTAGGTACTACCCGAATTTAAACTTATAAAATGCTAATATGAAGAAAAAGCTTTTATAAATGAGTTCATATTATGCTACGAAATACTATTAACTACTCTTAATATTCTGTATGATTAACTTGTTCCATTTGACTATTTTTAAGGAAATGGCACCGACTACTCGACACACCGTGAATATGAATGAAGAGGAATTCCGTACTTTTCTAGCTTCAAACATAGCCGCAGTACAGGCTGCGCTACATACCAATAATAACCTTGGATCTAGCAGTACAGGAAATCGTGTAGGATGCACCTACAAAGAATTCACTGCCTGCAAACCTTTGGAATTTGATGGAACCGAAGGACCGATCGGATTGAAACGGTGGACCGAGAAGGTCGAATCGGTGTTTGCCATAAGTAAGTGTACTGAAGAGGACAAAGTGAAGTACGCTACGCATACCTTCACAGGTTCTGCGTTAACATGGTGGAATACCTATCTAGAGCAAGTGGGACAAGACGATGCGTACGCACTACCGTGGTCAGCATTCAAGCACTTGATGAACGAGAAGTACCGTCCCAGAACCGAAGTCAATAAGCTCAAGACAGAACTTAGAGGGTTACGAACCCAAGGATTTGATATTACCACGTACGAAAGACGATTCACAGAATTGTGCCTATTGTGTCCGGGAGCATTCGAAGATGAGGAAGAGAAGATCGACGCGTTTGTGAAAGGATTACCGGAAAGAATCCAAGAAGATATAAGTTCACACGAGCCCGCCTCCATACAACAGGCATGTAGAATGGCTCACAAACTAGTGAACCAGATTGAAGAAAGAATTAAAGAACAGACTGCTGAAGAGGCCAATGTGAAGCAAGTCAAAAGAAAGTGGGAGGAAAACGGTGATAAGAATCACCAATACAACAACAACAGCAATCACAACAATTATCCCAACAATCGCAACATCAATCGCAACTACAACAAACGACCCAACAACAACAACAACAACAACAACAACAACAACAACAACAACAGCAACTACAACAATCATCTCAACAACAATAATAACCGCAACAACAACAACAATCAGAAGCAGCTATGCCAAAGGTGTGAAAAGTATCACTCGGGGTTCTGCACCAAATTTTGCAACAAGTGTAAAAGAAATGGTCATAGCGCGGCGAAGTGTGAGGTCTACGGACCAGGGGTTAATAGAACGAAAGGAACAAATGATGTCGGAATGAGTAATGGCGGAGCAAGTAGTGTCGGAGCAAGTTATGCCAATGTAGTTTGTTATAAATGTGGAAAACCAGGCCACATTATTAGAAATTGCCCGAACCAGGAGAACACGAATGGACAAGGCCGCGGAAGAGTTTTCAATATTAATGCGGCAGAGGCATAGGAAGACCCGGAGCTTGTTACGTTTACGTTTCTTATTGACAATAAATCTGCTTACGTTTTATTTGATTCGGGTGCGGATAGAAGCTATATGAGTAGAGATTTTTGTGCTAAATTAAGTTGTCCATTGACGCCTTTGGATAGTAAATTTTTACTCGAATTAGCAAATGGTAAATTAATTTCAGCAGATAATATATGTCGGAATCGAGAAATTAAACTGGTTAGCGAAACATTTAAGATTGATTTGATACCAGTAGAGTTAGGGAGTTTTGATGTGATAATCGGTATGGACTAGTTGAAAGAAGTGAAAGCAGAGATCGTCTGTTACAAAAATGCAATTCGCATTATACGAGAAAAAGGAAAACCCTTAATGGTGTACGGAGAAAAGGGCAACACGAAGCTACATCTTATTAGTAATTTGAAGGCACAAAAATTAATAAGAAAAGGTTGCTATGCTGTTCTAGCACACGTCGAGAAAGTACAAACTGAAGAAAAGAGCATCAATGATGTTCCCATTGCAAAAGAATTTCCCGATGTATTTCCGAAAGAATTACCGGGATTACCCCCACATCGATCTGTTGAATTTCAAATGGATCTTGTACCAGGAGCTGCACCAATAGCTCGTGCTCCTTACAGACTCGCACCCAGCGAGATGAAAGAACTGCAAAGCCAATTACAAGAACTTTTAGAGCGTGGTTTCATTCGACCAAGCACATCACCGTGGGGAGCTCCTGTTTTGTTTGTCAAGAAGAAAGATGGTACATTCAGGTTGTGTATCGACTACCGAGAGTTGAACAAACTTACCATCAAGAACCGCTACCCACTACCGAGAATCGACGACTTATTTGATCAACTACAAGGCTCGTCTGTTTATTCAAAGATTGACTTACGTTCCGGGTATCATCAAATGCGGGTGAAAGAAGATGATATTCCAAAGACTGCTTTCAGAACACGTTACGGTCATTACGAGTTTATGGACATGCCGTTTGGTTTAACTAATGCACCAGCTGTGTTCATGGACCTTATGAACCGAGTGTGTGGACCATACCTTGACAAGTTTGTCATTGTTTTCATTGATGACATACTTATTTACTCAAAGAATGACCAAGAACACGGTGAACATTTGAGAAAGGTGTTAGAAGTATTGAGGAAGGAAGAATTGTACGCTAAGTTTTCAAAGTGTGCATTTTGGTTGGAAGAAGTTCAATTCCTCGGTCACATAGTGAACAAAGAAGGTATTAAGGTGGATCCGGCAAAGATAGAAACTGTTGAAAAGTGGGAAACCCCGAAAACTCCGAAACACATACGCCAGTTTTTAGGACTAGCTGGTTACTACAGAAGGTTCATCCAAGACTTTTCCAGAATAGCAAAACCCTTGACTGCATTAACGCATAAAGGGAAGAAATTTGAATGGAATGATGAACAAGAGAAAGCGTTTCAGTTATTGAAGAAAAAGCTAACTACGGCACCTATATTGTCATTGCCTGAAGGGAATGATGATTTTGTGATTTATTGTGACGCATCAAAGCAAGGTCTCGGTTGTGTATTAATGCAACGAACGAAGGTGATTGCTTATGCGTCTAGACAATTGAAGATTCACGAACAAAATTATACGACGCATGATTTGGAATTAGGCGCGGTTGTGTTTGCATTAAAGACTTGGAGGCACTACTTATATGGGGTCAAAAGTATTATATATACCGACCACAAAAGTCTTCAACACATATTTAATCAGAAACAACTGAATATGAGGCAGCGTAGGTGGATTGAATTATTGAATGATTACGACTTTGAGATTCGTTACCACCCGGGGAAGGCAAATGTGGTAGCCGATGCCTTGAGCAGGAAGGACAGAGAACCCATTCGAGTAAAATCTATGAATATAATGATTCATAATAACCTTACTACTCAAATAAAGGAGGCGCAACAAGGAGTTTTAAAAGAGGGAAATTTAAAGGATGAAATACCCAAAGGATCGGAGAAGCATCTTAATATTCGGGAAGACGGAACCCGGTATAGGGCTGAAAGGATTTGGGTACCAAAATTTGGAGATATGAGAGAAATGGTACTTAGAGAAGCTCATAAAACCAGATACTCAATACATCCTGGAACGGGGAAGATGTACAAGGATCTCAGGAAATATTTTTGGTGGCCGGGTATGAAAGCCGATGTTGCTAAATACGTAGGAGAATGTTTGACGTGTTCTAAGGTCAAAGCTGAGCATCAGAAACCATCAGGTCTACTTCAACAACCCGAAATCCCGGAATGGAAATGGGAAAACATTACCATGGATTTCATCACTAAATTGCCAAGGACTGCAAGTGGTTTTGATACTATTTGGGTAATAGTTGATCGTCTCACCAAGTCAGCACACTTCCTGCCAATAAGAGAAGATGACAAGATGGAGAAGTTAGCACGATTGTATTTGAAGGAAGTCGTCTCCAGACATGGAATACCAATCTCTATTATCTCTGATAGGGATGGCAGATTTATTTCAAGATTCTGGCAGACATTACAGCAAGCATTAGGAACTCGTCTAGACATGAGTACTGCCTATCATCCACAAACTGATGGGCAGAGCGAAAGGATGATACAAACGCTTGAAGACATGCTACGAGCATGTGTTATTGATTTCAGAAACAGTTGGGATCGACATCTACCGTTAGCAGAATTTTCCTACAACAACAGCTACCATTCAAGCATTGAGATGGCGCCATTTGAAGCACTTTATGGTAGAAAGTGCAGGTCTCCGATTTGTTGGAGTGAAGTGGGGGATAGACAGATTACGGGTCCGGAGATTATACAAGAAACTACCGAGAAGATCATCCAAATTCAACAACGGTTGAAAACCGCCCAAAGTCGACAAAAGAGCTACGCTGACATTAAAAGAAAAGATATAGAATTTGAAATTGGAGAGATGGTCATGCTTAAAGTTGCACCTTGGAAAGGCGTTGTTCGATTTGGTAAACGAGGGAAATTAAATCCAAGGTATATTGGACCATTCAAGATTATTGATCGTGTCGGACCAGTAGCTTACCGACTTGAGTTACCTCAACAACTCGCGGCTGTACATAACACTTTCCACGTCTCGAATTTGAAGAAATGTTTTGCTAAAGAAGATCTCACTATTCCGTTAGATGAAATCCAAATCAACGAAAAACTTCAATTCATCGAAGAACCCGTCGAAATAATGGATCGTGAGGTTAAAAGACTTAAGCAAAACAAGATACCAATTGTTAAGGTTCGATGGAATGCTCATAGAGGACCCGAGTTCACCTGGGAGCGTGAAGATCAGATGAAGAAGAAATACCCGCATCTATTTCCAGAAGATTCATCAACACCTTCAACAGCTTAAAATTTCGGGACGAAATTTATTTAACGGGTAGGTACTGTAGTGACCCGAACTTTTCCATGTTTATATATATTAATTGAGATTGATATTTACATGATTAAATGTTTCCAACATGTTAAGCAATCAAACTTGTTAAGACTTGATTAATTGAAATATGTTTCATATAGACAATTGACCACCCAAGTTGACCGGTGATTCACGAACGTTAAAACTTGTAAAAACTATATGATGACATATATATAGATATATATATAGTTAACATGATACTATGATAAGTAAACATATCATTAAGTATATTAAAAATGAACTACATATGTAAAAACAAGACTACTAACTTAATGATTTTTAAACGAGACATATATGTAACGATTATCGTTGTAAAGACATTTAATGTATATATATCATATTAAGAGATATTCATACAAGATAATATCATGATAATATAATAATTTAAAATCTCATTTGATATTATAAACATTGGGTTAACAACATTTAACAAGATCGTTAACCTAAAAGTTTCAAAACAACACTTACATGTAACGACTAACGATGACTTAACGACTCAGTTAAAATGTATATACATGTAGTGTTTTAATATGTATTTATACACTTTTGAAATACTTCAATACACTTATAAAAATACTTCTACTTAACAAAAATGCTTACAATTACATCCTCGTTCAGTTTCATCAACAATTCTACTCGTATGCACCCGTATTCGTACTCGTACAATACACAGCTTTTAGATGTATGTACTATTGGTATATACACTCCAATGATCAGCTCTTAGCAGCCCATGTGAGTCACCTAACACATGTGGGAACCATCATTTGGCAACTAGCATGAAATATCTCATAAAATTACAAAAATATGAGTAATCATTCATGACTTATTTACATGAAAACAAAATTACATATCCTTTATATCTAATCCATACACCAACGATCAAAAACACCTACAAACACTTTCATTCTTCAATTTTCTTCATCTAATTGATCTCTCTCAAGTTCTATCTTCAAGTTCTAAGTGTTCTTCATATATTCTACAAGTTCTAGTTACATAAAATCAAGAATACTTTCAAGTTTGCTAGCTCACTTCCAATCTTGTAAGGTGATCATCCAACCTCAAGAAATCTTTGTTTCTTACAGTAGGTTATCATTCTAATACAAGGTAATAATCATATTCAAACTTTGGTTCAATTTCTATAACTATAACAATCTTATTTCAAGTGATGATCTTACTTGAACTTGTTTTCGTGTCATGATTCTGCTTCAAGAACTTCGAGCCATCCAAGGATCCGTTGAAGCTAGATCCATTTTTCTCTTTTCCAGTAGGTTTATCCAAGGAACTTAAGGTAGTAATGATTTTCATAACATCATTCGATTCATACATATAAAGCTATCTTATTCGAAGGTTTAAACTTGTAATCACTAGAACATAGTTTAGTTAATTCTAAACTTGTTCGCAAACAAAAGTTAATCCTTCTAACTTTACTTTTAAAATCAACTAAACACCTGTTCTATATCTATATGATATGCTAACTTAATGATTTAAAACCTGGAAACACGAAAAACACCGTAAAACCGGATTTACGCCGTCGTAGTAACACCGCGGGCTGTTTTGGGTTAGTTAATTAAAAACTATGATAAACTTTGATTTAAAAGTTGTTATTCTGAGAAAATGATTTTTATTATGAACATGAAACTATATCCAAAAATTATGGTTAAAATCAAAGTGGAAGTATGTTTTCTAAAATGGTCATCTAGACGTCGTTTTTTCGACTGAAATGACTACCTTTACAAAAACGACTTGTAACTTATTTTTCCGACTATAAACCTATACTTTTTCTGTTTAGATTCATAAAATAGAGTTCAATATGAAACCATAGCAATTTGATTCACTCAAAACGGATTTAAAATGAAGAAGTTATGGGTAAAACAAGATTGGATAATTTTTCTCATTTTAGCTACGTGAAAATTGGTAACAAATCTATTCCAACCATAACTTAATCAACTTGTATTGTATATTATGTAATCTTGAGATACCATAGACATGTATACAATATTTCGACCTATCATGTCGACACATCTATATATATTTCGGAACAACCATAGACACTCTATATGTGAATGTTGGAGTTAGCTATACAGGGTTGAGGTTGATTCCAAAATATATATAGTTTGAGTTGTGATCAATACTGAGATACGTATACACTGGGTCGTGGATTGATTCAAGATAATATTTATCGATTTATTTCTGTACATCTAATTGTGGACAACTAGTTGTAGGTTACTAACGAGGACAGCTGACTTAATAAACTTAAAACATCAAAATATATTAAAAGTATTGTAAATATATTTTGAACATACTTTGATATATATGTATATATTGTTATAGGTTCGTGAATCAACCAGTGGCCAAGTCTTACTTCTCGACGAAGTAAAAATCTGTGAAAGTGAGTTATAGTCCCACTTTTAAAATCTAATATTTTTGGGATGAGAATACATGCAGGTTTTATAAATGATTTACAAAATAGACACAAGTACGTGAAACTACATTCTATGGTTGAATTATCGAAATCGAATATGCCCCTTTTTATTAAGTCTGGTAATCTAAGAATTAGGGAACAGACACCCTAATTGACGCGAATCCTAAAGATAGATCTATTGGGCCTAACAAACCCCATCCAAAGTACCGGATGCTTTAGTACTTCGAAATTTATATCATATCCGAAGGGTGTCCCGGAATGATGGGGATATTCTTATATATGCATCTTGTTAATGTCGGTTACCAGGTGTTCACCATATGAATGATTTTTATCTCTATGTATGGGATGTGTATTGAAATATGAAATCTTGTGGTCTATTGTTACGATTTGATACATATAGGTTAAACCTATAACTCACCAACATTTTTGTTGACGTTTAAAGCATGTTTATTCTCAGGTGAATACTAAGAGCTTCCGCTGTTGCATACTAAAATAAGGACAAGATTTGGAGTCCATGTTTGTATGATATTGTGTAAAAACTGCATTCAAGAAGCTGATTTCGATGTAACATATTTGTATTGTAAACCATTATGTAATGGTCGTGTGTAAACAGGATATTTTAGATTATCATTATTTGATAATCTACGTAAAGCTTTTAAACCTTTATTTATGAAATAAAGGTTATGGTTTGTTTTAAAAATGAATGTAGTCTTTGAAAAACGTCTCATATAGAGGTCAAAACCTCGCAACGAAATCAATTAATATGGAACGTTATTAATCAATAAGAACGGGACATTTCATACTTAACAAAAATGCTTACAATTACATCCTCGTTCAGTTTCATCAACAATTCTACTCGTATGCACCCGTATTCGTACTCGTACAATACACAGCTTTTAGATGTATGTACTATTGGTATATACACTCCAATGATCAGCTCTTAGCAGCCCATGTGAGTCACCTAACACATGTGGGAACCATCATTTGGCAACTAGCATGAAATATCTCATAAAATTACAAAAATATGAGTAATCATTCATGACTTATTTACATGAAAACAAAATTACATATCCTTTATATATAATCCATACACCAACGACCAAAAACACCTACAAACACTTTCATTCTTCAATTTTCTTCATCTAATTGATCTCTCTCAAGTTCTATCTTCAAGTTCTAAGTGTTCTTCATATATTCTACAAGTTCTAGTTACATAAAATCAAGAATACTTTCAAGTTTGCTAGCTCACTTCCAATCTTGTAAGGTGATCATCCAACCTCAAGAAATCTTTGTTTCTTACAGTAGGTTATCATTCTAATACAAGGTAATAATCATATTCAAACTTTGGTTCAATTTCTATAACTATAACAATCTTATTTCAAGTGATGATCTTACTTGAACTTGTTTTCGTGTCATGATTCTGCTTCAAGAACTTCGAGCCATCCAAGGATCCGTTGAAGCTAGATCCATTTTTCTCTTTTCCAGTAGGTTTATCCAAGGAACTTAAGGTAGTAATGATGTTCATAACATCATTCGATTCATACATATAAAGCTATCTTATTCGAAGGTTTAAACTTGTAATCACTAGAACATAGTTTAGTTAATTCTAAACTTGTTCGCAAACAAAAGTTAATCCTTCTAACTTGACTTTTAAAATCAACTAAACACATGTTCTATATCTATATGATATGCTAACTTAATGATTTAAAACCTGGAAACACGAAAAACACCGTAAAATCGGATTTACGCCGTCGTAGTAACACCGCGGGCTGTTTTGGGTTAGTTAATTAAAAACTATGATAAACTTTGATTTAAAAGTTGTTATTCTGAGAAAATGATTGTTATTATGAACATGAAATTATATCCAAAAATTATGGTTAAACTCAAAGTGGAAGTATGTTTTCTAAAATGGTCATCTAGACGTCGTTCTTTCGACTGAAATGACTACCTTTACAAAAATGACTTGTAACTTATTTTTACGACTATAAACCTATACTTTTTCTGTTTAGATTCATAAAATAGAGTTCAATATGAAACCATAGCAATTTGATTCACTCAAAACGGATTTAAAATGAATAAGTTATGGGTAAAACAAGATTGGATAATTTTTCTCATTTTAGCTACGTGAAAATTGGTAACAAATCTATTCCAACCATAACTTAATCAACTTGTATTATATATTATGTAATCTTGAGATACCATAGACACGTATACAATGTTTCGACCTATCATGTCGACACATCTATATATATTTCGGAACAACCATAGACACTCTATATGTAAATGTTGGAGTTAGCTATACAGGGTTGAGGTTGATTCCAAAATATATATAGTTTGAGTTGTGATCAATACTGAGATACGTATACACTGGGTCGTGGATTGATTCAAGATAATATTTATCGATTTATTTCTGTACATCTAACTGTGGACAACTAGTTGTAGGTTACTAACGAGGACAGCTGACTTAATAAACTTAAAACATCAAAATATATTAAAAGTGTTGTAAATATATTTTGAACATACTTTGATATATATGTATATATTGTTATAGGTTCGTGAATCAACCAGTGGCCAAGTCTTACTTCCCGACGAAGTAAAAATCTGTGAAAGTGAGTTATAGTCCCACTTTTAAAATCTAATATTTTTGGGATGAGAATACATGCAGGTTTTATAAATGATTTACAAAATAGACACAAGTACGTGAAACTACATTCTATGGTTGAATTATCGAAATCGAATATGCCCCTTTTTATTAAGTCTGGTAATCTAAGAATTAGGGAACAGACACCCTAATTGACGCGAATCCTAAAGATAGATCTATTGAGCCTAACAAACCCCATCCAAAGTACCGGATGCTTTAGTACTTCGAAATTTATATCATATCCGAAGGGTGTCCCGGAATGATGGGGATATTCTTATATATGCATCTTGTTAATGTCGGTTACCAGGTGTTCACCATATGAATGATTTTTATCTCTATGTATGGGATGTGTATTGAAATATGAAATCTTGTGGTCTATTATTATGATTTGATATATATAGGTTAAACCTATAACTCACCAACATTTTTGTTGACGTTTTAAGCATGTTTATTCTCAGGTGATTATTAAGAGCTTCCGCTGTCGCATACTTAAATAAGGACGAGATTTGGAGTCCATGCTTGTATGATATTGTGTAAAAACTGCATTCAAGAAACTTATTTTGTTGTAACATATTTGTATTGTAAACCATTATGTAATGGTCGTGTGTAAACAGGATATTTTTGATTATCATTATTTGATAATCTACGTAAAGCTTTTTAAACCTTTATTGATGAAATAAAGGTTATGGTTTGTTTTAAAATGAATGCAGTCTTTGAAAAACGTCTCATATAGAGGTCAAAACCTCGCAACGAAATCAATTAATATGGAACGTTTTTAATCAATAAGAACGGGACATTTCATCACCAACGTTTTCGTTGACAGTTTTCTATATGTTTTCTCAGGTCCTTG
This sequence comes from Rutidosis leptorrhynchoides, assembly GCF_046630445.1. NCBI lineage: Eukaryota > Viridiplantae > Streptophyta > Magnoliopsida > Asterales > Asteraceae > Rutidosis > Rutidosis leptorrhynchoides. The sequence goes on from NC_092334.1 coordinate 64,090,242, forward strand.
AAAGCTACATGATACATGCTTCCGCACTCTTTTTGATACTTGCTTGGATGTCGAGTATGCATGCATAGTTGGAGCGTCTTTTGACTACTTTAAATTGTGTCGCATATGTTTCATTCGTACGTTAAACTTTGTATTGTAACTAATCTTTTGAACTACATTTGTAAACTTGAAACATCCCTTTACTTATGAAATGAATGCGAGATATTTTGGTCAAACGTCATAATAAAGACTTATGACCATGCTACGGGACCGAAGTAGTCGTCGCCGTCAAACATGATTTGGTCGGGTCGCTACATATAACTCACTTTCACATATTTTTACTTCGTCGGGAAGTAAGACTTGGCCACTGGTCGATTCACGAACCTATAACAAATATGTACATATATATCAAAGTATGTTCAAAATATATTTACAAAATTTTTAATACATTTTTGATGTTTTAAGTTTATTAAGTCAGCTGTCCTCGTTAGTAACCTACAACTAGTTGTCCAAAGTTAGATGTACAGAAATAAATTGATATATATTATCTTGAATCAATCCACGACCCAGTGTATACACGTCTCAGGCTAAATCACAACTCAAAGTATATATATTTTTGGAATCAACCTCAACCCTGTATAGCTAAATCCAACATTACTGCATATAGAGTGTCTATGGTTGTTCCAAATAATATATATACATGGGTCGATATGATATGTCAAAACATTTGCATACGTGTCTATGGTATCCCAAGATTACATAATATATTAGAATACATGTATAATACAATATAAGTTAGCTAGGAATCAAATTGCTATGGTTTCATATTGAACTCTATTTTATGAATCTAAATAGAAAAAGTATAGGTTTATAGTCGAAAATATAAGTTACAAGTCATTTTTTAAGAGGTAGTCATTTCAGTCGAAAGAACGATAACTTGATGACCATTTTGAAAATCATACTTTCATTTTGAGTTTAACCATAATTTTTGGATATAATTTCATGTTCATAAGAAAAATCATTTTTCCAGAAGAACAACTTTTAAATCAAAGTTTATCATAGTTTTTAATTATCAAACCCAAAACAGCCCGCGGTGTTACTACGACGGCGTATGTCCGGTTTTACGGTGTTTTTCGTGTTTCCAGGTTTTAAATCATTAAGTTATCATATCATATAGATATAGAACATGTGTTTAGTTGATTTTAAAACTCAAGTTAGAAGGATTAACTTTTGTTTGCGAACAAGTTTAGAATTAACTAAACTATGTTCTAGTGATTTCAAGTTTAAACCTTCGAATAAGGTAGTTTTATATATATGAATCAAATGATGTTATGAACATCATTACTACCTCAGGTTTTGTCCTACTGAAAATGAAAAAAATAGATCTAGCTTCAAAGGATCCTTGGATGGCTTGAAAGTTCTTGAAGCAGAATCATGACACGAAAACAAGTTCAAGTAAGATTTCCACTCGAAATAAGATTGTTATAGTTATAGAAATTGAATCAAAGTTTGAATATGAGTATTACCTTGTATTAGAAAGATATCTTACTGTAAATAAGAAAGATTTCTTGAGGTTGGATGATCACTTTACAAGATTGGAAGTAAGCTAGCAAACTTGGAAGTATTCTTGATTTTATGAAACTAGAACTTATAGAATTTATGAAGAACACTTAGAACTTGAAGATAGAACTTGAGAGAAATCAATTAGATGAAGAAAATTGAAGAATGAAAGTGTTTGTAGGTGTTTTTGGTCGTTGGTATATGGATTAGATATAAAGGATGTGTAATTTTGTTTACATGTAAATAAGTCATGAATGATTACTAATATTTTTGTAATTTTATGAGATATTTCATGCTAGTTGCCAAATAATGGTTCCCACATGTGTTAGGTGACTCATATAGGCTGCTAAGAGCTGATCATTGGAGTGTATATACCAATAGTACATACATCTAAAAGCTGTGTATTGTACGAGTACGAATACGGGTGCATACGAGTAGAATTGTTGATGAAACTGAACGAGGATGTAATTGTAAGCATTTTTGTTAAGTAGAAGTATTTTGATAAGTGTCTTGAAATCTTTCAAAAGTGTATGAATACATATTAAAACACTACATGTATATACATTTTAACTGAGTCGTTAAGTCATCGTTAGTCGTTAAATGTAAATGTTGTTTTGAAACCTTTAGGTTAACGATCTTGTTAAATGTTGTTAACCCATTGTTTATTATATCTAAAGAGATGTTAAATTATTACATTATCATGATATTATGATATATTAATATATCTTAGTATGATATATATACAGGTAAATGTTGTTACAACGATAATCGTTACATATATGTCTCGTTTAGAAATCATTAAGTTAGTAGTCTTGTTTTTACATATGTAGTGCATTGTTAATACACTTAATGACATGTTTACTTATCATTTATCATGATTAAACATAGTGTATCAATATCTTAATATGATTCATATGTATTTAGTAAGACGTTGTTATAACGATAATCGTTATATATATCGTTTCGAGTTTCTTAATTCAATAAACTCAATTTTATGTATATAACTCATTGTTAAAATACCTAATGAGATACTTACTTATCATAATATCATGTTAACTATATATATAATCATATATATGTAATCATATAGTTTTTACAAGTTTTAACGTTCGTGAATCACCTGTCAACTTGGGTGGTCAATTGTCTATATGAAACCTATTTCAATTAATCAAGTCTTAACAAGTTTGATTGCTTAACATGCTGGAAACACTTAATCATGTAAATAACAATTTCATTTAATATATATATAAACATGAACAAGTTCGGGTCATTACATATATTGCCTTTGATGTTTTTACATCTTGAATTCTCGAGAGGAATAAGTTGTTTGTAGACGTTCGATGGGTTAAGGTTTCTTATGAGTATTAGATAGTCTTCGTATGCATCATATTGTCACAAGTTCACGTCATGAAGCTAGTCGGTGAGTTACTTTATAATAAATTTCTCGGTTTGTGCTACATGAAGATGAGAGTTTTGTTTGTGTAAATAAAAGTTACTTAAGTGTTTATTATTAATGATAACTAGAAAAAATCCGACCGCGCGTTGCTGCGGTTGTATTCGACGCGCGGTCCAATTTGGATATACGATGTCCGTTTCGCGTATAGTTAGTCGTGTTGTATATGTATATATATGTATGTAATATAGCCCGAAATATTTATTTTTTTTAACGATGTCCGTTTCGCGTATAGTTAGTCGCGTTGTGTTCGTAAAATTATTTCGAGTTGAACGGTGGTCTCGGAAAAATTTAACTCGCACCGAGCGTGAATATAGGGCCCGTTATTTAGTGTTTTTTTAACGATGTCTGTTTTGCATATAGTTAGTCCCGTTGGGTTCGTGAGATTTTTTCGAGTTGAACGGTGGCCTCGGAAAAATTTAACTCGCACCGAGCGAGAAGATAGGGCCCGTTATAAATTCGGGTGGAGTAAGGTTTTTTTATTTTAATTAAATTATAAATTTACGTTTTTTACCTCTGAAAAAGTGTAAAGTTGAGGGGTTGTTGTGTAATTTGTGCGAAAGTTGAAGGACCATTTGTAGTGTGAACGCAAACTCAAAACGACAACTTGTTAAAACTGAAACGACCAAAAATGGGAGGAGGTTTAGTATATAAGTATAAAAATGGGAGGAGGTTTAGTATATAAGTATAATATAATGAAAGTTTAGAGTTACTTCTTAAAAATTAAAAAGTTTGTGATCTTTTTAGAAAACATAAGAAGTTAACTATTTATAATCCATTTCTCTTTTAGAGGAAGGGTTAATTGTCCACCATGTTTGTAGGTGTTTGGTTGAAAATATGTTCAATTTATTCATGACTTAGTTAAACTCATAGTTTTAAAATAGATAGTTTCGAATAACATTAATTAGACGTGATGAATCGGTGTGTATATATATATATGTTATTATGGTTGAATCTATTTTAATTTAATTCAGTTTTCTTGAAAATTTTATTAAAAACTTTAGGAAATTAGTGAAATTGTGGAAAATGTAGTTTAGTTGGATGTCACATAAGCCAGTATGTACAACTAAACAATTTTTTACCGGTAACTGGTGTACAATTTAACAACGATCATATTTGTGTCACGTATCGAGAGAAAACTATGGAACCAGTACTCAAAAAGTAACGTAACCAATTGAAACAACCCCTCGTGAGGTTTGAATGCAAGAATTTACACAACCTCAATATACCAGTACAAGTAGCATATGAGAGTTCGAGTCTGGTCATGGTTACGAGTTAGAGGGCCGTAGCGTTAATTGGTGTATTATGTTAAGTAAAAGACTTAATTACATAAATGGTCACTGTGGTTTGTCAAATCTTGCAATTTTAGTCACTATGGTTATTTTTTTGCAAGTTTAGTCACCGGGGTTTCAAAATCTTGCAAAATTGGTCACTCCGTGTAACAGACGTAAATTTCATCAGTTGAACGTCAGTCATGTGCAAAGCATGTGAGGGTAATTTAGGTATTTTACCACTTCCTTTGTCACTTTCCGTTTCCATTTTATCAAACACAATCAAACAAAGAACTGCACATAGGAACTTGTATTTCTCTTGGATTTTTTCTTCCACTATTTCAGTTTATGCAACAAAACTATCCTGACAAAATGGGTCCACTCTATAATGATAATACCAACAAATCCATTTTATCACCAAGATAAATCAAATGCACCATATAAATAGTTATCTGTAAAAAAGAATTCAGAACCAAAAAAGAAATCAACAATCAACGTAGCAAAAATCAATTTTAGAACCAAATAAACAAACACACAAATCGGGCAAACCAACCCACTTTGATAGTTTCTTCTGTAACACTACTGGATGAAGAAACACACAAAACCTTGAATAAAAAATCACATGTTCATCTTTTGAACCCAAGATTAATTATTTTCTTTCTTTCTTTCTTCTTTATTAGTTTGTACTAAATTAAATCGAAGACGGTTTGATCGATGTGTTTCCGGTGGTAGATTATATTTCTGTCGAAGATGACGGAGAGGACGACGGAGACGGTGGTGCTGGTGGTGGTGACTGGTCAACGACTGGTGCATCTAATTTTGTTGTGTTGCTATTCTTCTATTCAGTGTCGATCGAGGTTCTTAGGTCAACTCCAAACCTTACCCATCTTGTTCTTGGTTGGATATATAAAGACTTGTATAATGATGTGTAATGAAATTGGCTTTGGGTATATAAAGATTTGTGATGAAGTTGTCTAATAATACTTAGATTTGTGATTCTAATTTAGTTTTAGTTTTAGGGTTTGTAGTGGGTATTGATTTGAGCAGAAGGTAGAAGGTAGCAAGATAAGAAGATAAAAAAGAGAGAAAAGTAGAAGGACTAAAGTACCCTCACATGCATGTCACGTGACTAACAACTAACGGAGAAAATTAACGTTTGTCAAACGGAGTGACTAAACTTGTAATATTTTGAAACCACAGTGACTAAAATTGTAAAAAAAAACTATAGTGACTAAAGTTGCAATATTTAACAAACCACAGTGACTATCCGTGTAATTAAGTCTAAGTAAAAAGGTAACATTCGCCCATGATTAAAAGTAGGTAACTTTTATTTACTCCGTATAAAGCTATTCACCCTACTCTCTTTTATTTACTCCGTATAAAACTTATTCACCATACTCTTCATCTTCTTCTTCAGCTACGAGTTCATAGTTCTCATAAGCCATCATATTCAACATAAAAAAGTTCAATAGTGGAGATGCAAATTGGATGCAAACATGAATATGCAAGGTCTTCATCATCAACAACAACAATTAGCTGCCCTAATTTCCGTCGCTCTTCCCAAAGACAAGGATTCTTCTTCTTCATCATCATCATCATCAAAACCTAACAACACTTCGTATCAAAATGGCGAAGAAGATGCTTCTCGATTAGCAGCTATTAATTCACTTCATCGCGCCATTGTTTATCCTCATAACTCGCTTCTCGTTACTCATTCCGCCTCTTTTATCGCCCAAGGGTTTTCACAACTCATTGCAGACAAGTAATTATTCATCTACTATCTTTACTGTTTCTCTATTGTGTGATTTACTATTAAACATGTTCATTATTGCTACTGGAGTTAGGTTTTTTAGTTTATTAATATGTGGATAATATTAGTTTATTACTGGAGCTTATATGCTAAACCTAACTGCTTTTGTTGCACTTTTGTAGGAGTGTAGAGAATGTATGTGTATGGATATTTATATGTATGATTTTTGATAAACTCAGTATGATGCATGTGAACACTAGGTAATTAGGTATGTAGTGTATTAGGAAGTTGGTGCATTTAGAGATCACTTGAGCTAATGCGCAGCATGAAACTGCTTATATGTGGAGTGATTTTACTTCTCTGTGCGGAGTTCATGCTATCAAACTCCAAAATATTTAATACATAGGGTTCATAGGTTGAATAGCAGGCTGGCATAGTAGTTTTCACTTATCCCTTTACTGGAGCTTATATGCTAAACCTAACTGCTTGTGTTAGAGTGGAAAGTAAGAGCTAGAAGTGTGTCACTGCACTTTTGTAAGAGTGTTGAGAATGTATGTGTTTGTATATGTATATGTACATGTATATGTATGATATTTGATAAACACAATATGATGCATGCGAACACTAGGTATGTAGTGTATTAGAACGTTGGTGCATTTTAAAGATCACTTGAGCTAAGGTGCAGCATGAAGCTGCATATATGCGGATGATTTTACTTTTCTATGCAGAGTTCATAAATTCGAACTACAGAATACTTAAATCACAGGGTTCATAGCTTGATAGAAGGCTGGCATAGTAGATTTCACTTATCCCTTTAATGTCTCCAAAATTGTGGGGATCCTTGATTTTTAGACCAATAATGCATACTGATTAGTTGTTCAAGTTAAAACTATTAACTTTCTTTCTGTGTGGGAACTTTATGTACAAGATTCACAAATTTGTTTTCTTATTATGCTGATTATTTTTAATGTGTACACTTTATTAGATCATATTCAGTACGTCACGCTGCAGCCGCAGCTTATGGTGCCTTATGTGCCGTCTTATGTTCACTCCCTAATGGAAGGCAGAACCAAGTTATTCTTGGAAATTTGGTTGATAGATTTATTGGGTGGGCATTACCACTATTTAGTAGCGTCAATGCTGGTGATGGGTCAGTTGAAATTGCAGCAGAAGCTCTTCATGAGTTCCTCAGTGTTGGCGATATTGGAGCTACTGAGAGATATGCACTGCCTATTCTTAAAGCTTCTCAAGAGCTTCTCGAGGATGAAAGAACCTCTTTAAGCTTACTGCACAGGCTTTTGACTATTTTGACTTTAATTTCTTTGAAGTTTTTCGTCTGCTTCCAGGCCCATTTTGTTGACATAGTTGACTTGCTTCTTGGGTGGGCGATGATACCCGATCTTGCTGAAGCGGATAGGAGTGTCATTATGAATAGCTTTTTGCAATTTCAGAAACACTGGGTTAATAATTTGCAGTTCTCATTGGGATTGCTTTCAAAGTTTTTGGGTGATATGGATGTACTGCTTCAAGATGGAAGCCCGGGGACCCCACAACAACGTCAAAGATTGCTTGTGTTATTGGCTTGCTTTTCTACAGTTTTGCAGTCTACAGCTTCTGGTTTACTAGAGTTATCATTACTTGAAGAAATCAAAGACCCACTCAGCAATATGCTTCCTCGATTGTTGGGATGTTTGTCAATGGTTGGAAAGAAATATGGCTGGTCAAAATGGATTGTTGACTCCTGGAAGTGTTTGACTCTTTTAGCTGAAATTTTGAGTGAGAGGTTTTCATCTTTCTACAGTATTGCAGTGGATATCCTCTTTCAAAGTTTGAACATAAAGAAAGATGCTAGAAACTTGAATGCTGAAAAGCTTACTTCTTTTCAGGTTCATGGGGTACTCAAGACGAATCTACAGTTATTATCACTACAAATGCTTGGTCTTTTATCTTCATCGGTACATAAAATATTACAATTCGATTCACCTGTATCTCAGCTTCGCCTTCACCCAAATCATCTTGTGACCTCGAGTTCTGCTGCTACATATGTCTTCTTACTTCAGCATGGAAACAATGAAGTTGTTGAATGTGCAATTTCTTCATTACTCGAAGAGCTAAACATGTTAAAGAGCATGCTTGTGGACTCTAAAGTATACTCTAAAACTGAGGTGTTTGCCCTTTTTAAGTTTGATATGAAAGTTCTCCTCAGCTGTATTTCTTTAGGAGGTGGTAGTTCTTTGATAGGAAAAGCCGAGATTGATACCTTATATGTTAATAGATCAAAGAAAATGATAAATCATATCATTGCAAATTTGAATCCTTTTGAAGCACCTCTTCAGGGATATGTAGAGTTGCAAGTATGTATTTTTAAGATGTTAAATAGGTTAAGTACAGTCAAATTTCTTAGCAGTTTTTCATTAAGGAAAAACAACACTGGTAACACCCTTGACAAACAGAATGAAAAAGTTTCGGTTGAAGATCTCAGGAAGTACAGTATGCTCCTCACGAAAGCTCTTCATTTTTCATCTCCTTTGGCTGTTAAGTTAGAAGCGTTACATTGGATTCATACATACTGTGAGACTGTTAAGCAAATGTATGACTGTTCAGAGTATACAGGTTGTGGCCATCTTGAATTTTTTAGTGAGATAGTCTTCTCGGTTCTTGATGCTGCATCAGATAGGGAACCAAAGGTGAGGTTTCAGGCTGCATCTGTATTAGAAATGTTTCTGTACTCAAAAGTTATACCCCGGTCACAAATGCATACTTTAACTGAAGTTATTCTTGAGAGGCTTGGTGACCCAGATGATGATATCAAAGAATTATATTTAAAGTTGCTTTCTCATGCATTACCTGTCACGTTACTTATGTGTGGCATGCATAATAAAGGAGCAGTTACAAAATACAGGCCAAATATGCAGTGGAAGCAAATATTTGCCCTTAAGCAACTGCCACAACAGCTTCATTCAAAACAGCTTGTCTCTGTTTTAAGTTACATTTCACAAAGATGGAAGGTGCCACTTTCTTCTTGGATTCAACGGCTTGTTCTTACCTGTCGAAATTCGAAGGATTTAGCTTCGACCCAACAAGAAGACATGGCAAACTTGAATGCAACTAACTTATGGTTGGACATCAATGTGGAGGAAGATCTTCTTGAAAGAATATGTTCAGTAAATCTTCTTTCTGGAGCATGGTGGGCCATACATGAAGCAGCGAGATACTGTATTACTACTCGCCTTCGGACTAATCTAGGTGGGCCCTCACAAACTTTTGCTGCATTGGAGAGAATGCTTTTGGATGTCGCACATTTGTTACAAGTGAATAGTGAACAAAGTGATGTAAACTTGAATATATCATGTTCTTCGTATACTCATTTGTTACCATTGCGATTATTACTTGATTTTGTTGAGTCGTTAAAGAAATATGTGTACAATGCGTATGATGGGTCAACCGTTTTACCACCTCCATCTCGTCAGAGTTTAATTTTCTTCAGAGCAAATAAAAAAGTCTGTGAGGAGTGGTTTTCTCGAATATGTGAACCAATGATGAATGCAGGTCTTGCCCTGCAATGTCATGATGCTACAATTCATTACTGTAGTTTACGTCTGCAAGAGCTTAAAAGCTTAGTGGCTGTATCTATTAAGGACAGGTCAAGGACCCAAGTCATAGAAAACCTTCATAACTTGAAGTCTAGGTTTTCTGGAGATATCTTGAGGGTCTTAAGGCACATGACCTTGTCTCTATGTAAAAATCATGAGCCAGAGGCTTTAATAGGGCTGCAAAAATGGGCATCTGCTGCGTTTTTCCCTTTGTTTATGGAAGAAAACCAGGGTATGAGTGACGATGGAGGGTTTGGACCTTTGTCATGGATCAAAGGGCTTGTCTATCAAGCGCATGGTCAATACGAAAAGGCTGCTGCTCACTTTACACATTTATTACAAATGGAAGAGTCACTTGGTTCTATGGGCTCTGAAGGTGTACAATTTGCTATAGCTCGTATTATTGAAAGTTATAGCGCAGTTTCTGATTGGAAATCCCTTGAATCTTGGCTATCTGAGTTGCAACTGCTTCGAGCTAAACATGCTGGTAAAAGTTACTCTGGTGCGTTAACAATGGCTGGAAATGAATTAAATGTGATTCATGCTTTAGCTCATTTTGATGACGGTGATTACAACTCAGCATGGGCCTGCCTTGACTTGACTCCTAAAAGTAGCAATGAACTTGCCTTAGATCCAAAAATAGCTTTGCAAAGGAGTGAGCAAATGCTTTTACAGGCGATGCTTTTTAATGTCGAGGGGAAAATGGAAAAGGTGCACCATGAACTGCAAATGTCAAAGTTAATGCTGAATGAAACATTCTCTATTTTGCCTCTTGATGGGTTGACAGAAGCAGCAGAACATGTTAACCAGCTGCATTGTATATCTGCGTTTGGTGAGAGTTGCAGTATTTCAGGCACACAAGACACTCAACAACTTCCATTGTTACTAAGCTCGTATTGTAGGGAAATGCAGTTTTCAAGTAATCATATCCATCAAGATTGTAAACCATGGATGAAAGTACTTCGCACTTATCGAACCATTCATTCTACCTCTCCATTGACTCTAAATCTTAGCTTGAATTTACTGACTTCAGCTCGAAAACAAAAAAACCTAATGTTGGCAAATCGTCTCAATGGCTATTTGAGCAAGTCTGATTTAGGTTCTTCTGAAGAAAGTTTGCATAAATACATCTCATCAAGTGTGAAATATGAAAGCATTCTCTTGATGCGCGCTGAAAAAAGGATTGAAGAGGCTTATGCAGGTCTATGGTCGTTTATTAGTCCTTCAATCGTTCCATCCTCAACTTTAGTTTCTGCTGCTGATGATGATGCTTTAAAGGCAAAGGCCTGCTTAAAACTTTCAAGTTGGTTAAGAAAAGACAATTTTAATGTCAGTTTGGAGAACATTATTCTAAGCATACGATCAGAACTCGGTGTAGAACAACTCATGTCCAGTGAAGATGATACAAACTCTCGATTGAAGATGGATCTCCTTGTTGAAGAACTTGTAGGTACAGTAACTAAACTCTCTACACGCCTTTGCCCTACTATGGGGAAATCATGGATCTCTTATGCAACATGGTGCTATGCTCAAGCTATGGCAAGTTTTGGGAGCCGAAGTGATACTGTTCTCCAATCATGCTCCTTTTCCCCGATTCTTGATTCAGAGATTATAACACACAGATACCAATTAACTGAAGAAGAGCTTTCAACAGTCAAATCTATTGTTGCAGAGCTTTATCAGAAAGCAAGAGATGCTAAAGATGGAAACTTTATGAATGAATCTTCTGAAGATGGGGTGGTGCAGCAAGTAGTGAAAATAATAGAATCTGAAGATGAAAACTTCAGTTGTGAATGCCTTTCTTCTGTTGTTACAGCTCAGTTGCAAAAGCTATTCCTTTTTGTGAATATTGGTGAAGGAACCACACAATTATTGATTAACAAACTGGTTGATGTTTGGTGGTCTTTAAGAAAGAGAAGGGTGTCCCTATTTGGGCATGCAGCTCAAGGTTTTATAAACTATCTGTCACATTCATCTTCCAAATGCTGGGGTGGTCAGTTAACTGTTGCTGCTAGTGAAGATGGTCAAAAAAATGCTAGTTATACCTTAAAAGCTACACTCTATGTCTTGCATATTCTTCTTAACTATGGGGTGGAGCTAAAAGCTATATTAGAACCTGCACTTTCAGTAGTTCCTTTGTTGCCGTGGCAGGTGAGAACCCTTGATTTTTGGTATTTAATATTGCAAGTTACTATTTCTGTTCTGACTTTTATATCTGTTTGAAGGAAGTGACACCACAACTATTTGCTCGGTTAAGTTCTCATCCTGAAGACGATGTTCGGAAACAACTTGAGAGTATTCTGGTAATGCTGGCAAAGCAATCCCCATGGTCGATTATATATCCAACCCTTGTTGATATCAACACAAGTGAAGAGGATCCTTCTGATGAACTTCAACGTATATTGGCTTGTTTGGTAAGTGATGGAGCTATTTTTGTGGAAACCCTAATTGACTTGTGCATGCCAATATGGCTTCATCATTGTGGGACTCCACAAATGCTACTTTTTTCGTATGTGTGTATTTGAGGTGTCAAAAGGAGGGGGGTTGGGTTATGCGTAAAGTAATTATTTATTTTTAGGGGATATAATATTTACCACACGAGATGCGTATTGTTACTCACTAAACCACACACTGTTTTTGATCCTATGTTTATAGTTCTAAAACCACACACAATCTAATGTATGACAGAACGTGAACATCTTGCGCACAACTAGCAGCACAAATCATTTTCCTTCATGTCATCAGTTTTAGTATTAGCGTGTTATGGAATCACTGTTCATGTAGAGGATTACTGAGACTAGGTATTTATACTGTATATGCAGAACAAGCAGTATCCAAGATTGGTTCAGGACGTCCAGCTCATGATCAAGGAGCTAGAAAATGTAACCATTCTTTGGGAAGAATTGTGGCTCAGCACATTGCAAGATCTTCACTCAGGTAGGTTGTCTTAACTAAACTGATTAAAAATAATAGGTTCTGAGGTAGCAATTGAATTTGCAATGAATTTGAAACCAGAAAGCACATGGTGTAGTGTTTTGATGTCACGTAAAGTGACACATGCTTGCAACATGTCACCGTTCTTCCAAATTCTTTATTTTACAACGTGTGATGTTTATTATTTCTAACAATTAGTTTGTAGTGACATTTGACATTTTTGATTTGGATGTGACATCTCAGTAGGTCACATTTTTTATTACTACACATAATTGCATTTGCTGTGTGTTAGCTTACGACCTTACATATTTTGATTATATTATCCTTTTTAAGTTATCTTGATTGGAGACATCTCGCAACCCTTGCTTTTAGTTCTGTACTATTTTGGCACTTATTATGCTAAACTGCAGGCCACAAGTTCAGTCATAAGTGCTAATCGTACCATATCTCTCTACTTCTTGTATAATTACTCAGCAATTTGAACCTTTTGTTACTTACTGTACCAATACTCTCACATTATGATGTGTCTACTCGTACCTAATATCTTTTGTATATCTTGTTAGATGTAAATGGACGGATAAATCTTTTAAAGGAGGAGGCGTCACGAATTGCAGAGAACGCAACTCTTAGTCACACTGAGAAGAACAAGATAAACGCAGCAAAATACTCTGCTATGATGGCGCCCATTGTGGTAACTCTGGAGCGTCGTTTAGCTTCCACCTCTCGTAAACCTGAAACACCTCATGAGATATGGTTCCACAATGAGTATATGGGACCCATCAAATCAGCCATTTCAAACTTTAAAACTCCACCATCCGCTTCCGCACTATCGGACATCTGGCGACCATTTGATAGCATTGTTGCATCTTTATCATCTTATCAAAGAAAATCATCAATTTCTTTATCAGAAGTCGCACCTCAACTGGCTTTACTATCATCATCTGATGTTCCAATGCCTGGTCTCGAGAAGCAAATTGCTGTTTCTGAATCTGAACGTGATATGAAAAGTGCTCTTCAGGGTATTGTCACAATTGCATCTTTCTGTGAACAAATAGTTATCTTGCCAACAAAAACAAAGCCTAAAAAGCTTGTTATAGTCGGGTCAGATGGTCAAACATACCCGTATCTCTTAAAAGGCCGTGAAGACCTACGTCTTGATGCTAGAATCATGCAACTGTTGCAAGCTATAAATTGTTTTCTACACTCCTCTTCTATTCGTATCCGACATTATTCAGTGACACCTATTAGTGGTAGAGCCGGTTTAATTCAGTGGGTAGAAAATGTTACAAGTATTTATAGTGTTTACAAGTCTTGGCAGAATCGGGTCCAGGCTGCACAACTTTCAGGGGCTGCTTCTGGCAATACAAAGAATTCGATGCCGTCGCATGTACCTCGGCCTACTGACATGTTTTATGGTAAAATTATACCAGCACTTAAGGAAAAAGGCATACGGAGAGTGATCTCTAGAAAAGACTGGCCTCATGAAGTCAAGCGTAAAGTTCTTTTGGACCTTATGCAGGAGACTCCTAAACAGCTTCTTCACCAAGAAATGTGGTGTGCAAGTGAAGGATTCAAAGGCTTCCGCATGAAATTAAACAGGTTCTGTTCATAACTAAAATTACCCTTTTTTTTTTTTTTTTTTTTTTTTTTTTTTTTTTTTTTTTTTTTTTTTTTCTGTTGAGGTTTGCAAAAGATCACTCTGGATCAGTGGAAGTCAAGAACTGAAAGCTGGACTGGTTCCCCTAGTATTCATTCAGCTTCTCAGTTCTTGGTTTATTAAAAACCAGTAGCTATTGAAATTACCGGGTTTTGGTTCAATTTGGGGATTGGCTTGATTCTATAAGTTAGTATTTTTAGTGTTTTTATTTACTTTAGAACAACTCTTATATATTTATATTTCTCAAAAAAAATAAAGCTATACAGCTCAAAGTACTCCATCCCATTTCTTATATGATTTTCTCTACTTGAATTGCTTATAACTAAGTGCGGAGAACGGAGTACACCTATTCTAAACTGAAACCATACATGTTTGATTGATCCTGTTTTCAGTTGCCTTATTCTTACTTTTGTCGTTCGGTTCACTTTGAGCCTGATGAGTACCCACTATTTCTCTGCTACTACCAGCATTCTTCCGTTGTGTTAATTCATATTTTCATGTTACATCTATATGCATAGCAATCAACTGGCATAAATGCATAATAAGTACCTAGATTTGGATTATTATGCTGTTTATCATCTGATTTTATTTGTTTTCAGGTATTCTGGAAGCTTAGCAACCATGAGTATGGTAGGCCACATATTAGGTCTTGGGGATAGGCATTTGGATAATATTCTTTTGGACTTCCATAGTGGAGATATTGTCCACATTGATTATAATGTGTGTTTTGACAAAGGACAAAGGTTAAAGGTCCCAGAAATTGTGCCCTTTCGTCTGACACAAACACTCGAGGCTGCATTAGGTTTAATGGGCACAGAAGGCTCCTTTAGAAAACACTCTGAATCAGTTCTTGGTACCTTGAAGAAGAACAAAGATGTACTGTTAATGCTATTAGAGGTCTTTGTCTGGGATCCTCTTGTGGAATGGACACGTGGAGATTTTCATGATGACGCTGCAATTGTTGGTGAAGAAAGAAAAGGCATGGAGCTTGCTGTTAGTTTAAGTCTATTTGCATCTCGCGTGCAAGAAATTCGTGTGCCCTTGCAGGTATTATCACATTTTTATTGCTTATTAATTGATCAAGCCAGTGCCATGCTCGTCTTTAAGTTAGAGATGTTAACTGAGATTAAGATGTAGTCTTCTTAATCGTTTGTGGAAGCTGAGATAGAAAAGTCATATTTGAGTTATTTGTGAGTACTAAAACCTTTTTATTACTTAGTAATCTAATTTGTATCAAACGATTTAGGATGTCATATTTGCCCCATATGAGAGAAAACACTAACCATATAGACCCATTTGTTATTAATGTAAAATGGGCCGAAGTTGCCACCTTTATGCAGAAGTAATCAGATCTTCTTGTTTCCTAAGAGTGATTACGGGGAGTATAATAAATAATAGATGTACTGTATAGATAAAGAGTAACCTTCCCAATATTCACAAAATTGGTGAGCGTTTGCTCACCATAGCCACCCATCTGGATTATTCTTACTTATTGTTTCATAATTGTCCAGGAACATCATGATCTGTTACTGACTACCTTACCAGCTGTTGAATCTGCTCTTCAGGTAGGTTTCGATTAGTACAACCTGTTTTGTATTTTATGATTATTCCTGTCCAGAATCTTGACTGATTAAAGGAATGTTACAACAGAGGTTTGCAGATATTCTAAGTCAATACGAGATTGTATACGCTGTCTATAATCGTACAAATCAGGAGATATCCAACCTCATTCTTCACGAGACATCAGCTAAAGTGATTGTTACCGAAGCAACTAACGACTCAGAGAAATTCCGTACTTCATTCGAGTTACAAGCTCGGGAATTTGCTCAAACAAAAGCTTCTGTAGCCGAGAAAGCCTTAGAAGCAACAACATGGATTGAACAACACGGAATTATTATCGATGCGTTAAGAAGCAATTCAGTCCCTGAGATAATGTCCCACATACAGTTAGCTGATAAAGAAAAAGCTCTGTCTCTTATATCTGCTGTTCTGGTTGCAGGGGTTCCATTTACTGTTGTACCCGAACCTACACAAGTTCAATGTCACGATATAGATCGAGAAGTTTCAAATTTAATTACTGACCTGGATCATGGGCTCAATGCTGCTGTTACGGGTCTCCAAACGTATTCATTGGCTTTACAAAGGATCTTGCCGCTCAATTACCTAACAACCAGCCCAGTGCATAGATGGGCTCAAATTCTGAAATTATCAGTTACAACGGTCTCCTCTGATATTCTGTCACTTACAAGAAGAGAAGGTGCTGAACTTGTTTCAAACATGCGCGAAGATGGTTTTGAAACGGTGAAGAACATTCATAATGATCTGTGTCTACAAGTAGAGAAGTATGCAGATGAGATTGAAAGAGTTGAAAAAGAGTACCAAGAATTGGTGACATCGGTTGGTGCACAGACCGAGTCCCGAGCCAAGGATCGTCTCATATCTGCTTTCACAAAGTTCTTGCAGTCAACTGGTCAACAAGACAGGTCCAGAGATAGTAAATTACAGAGTGTAGTTGGCTTAGCGGTAAGTTCTATTTATAGTGAGGTTAAACATAGACTGGTTGAGGTACTGAATCATTCAGGTGGGTCAAGAACTATGAACATCACTCTTATGTCTGAGTTTGAAGAGAAAATAGAGAAATGTGTTCTTGTAGCTGATTGGGTAAATGAGGTTAATCGATATCTAATGTCTCATGCTGAAGGTATAATAGATAAACCAGATGGTTATTCTGAGACAAACTGGGCTTCCATCTTTAAAACAAGTTTACTCTCATGTAAGAGCTTGGTTACACAAGTGGTTGAAAGTGTTCTTCCAAAAGTAGTAAGATCAGTAATTTCATATGATTCAGAAATCATGGATGCATTTGGATCTATTTCTGAAATTAGAGGTTCAATCGATACACAACTGGAACAGCTGGTTGAGGTTCAGATAGAGAGGGCGTCTCTTGCTGAGCTGGAACAGAGCTATTTTGTGAAAGTAGGGGTTATTACTGAGCAACAGTTGGCTCTTGAAGAGGCTGCTGTTAAGGGCCGGGATCATCTCTCATGGGAGGAAGCTGATGAGCTGGCATCTCAAGAAGAAGCTTGTAGAGCCCAACTGGATGAGCTTCATCAAACATGGAATCAGAAGGACATTCGAATTTCAAATTTAGTAAAAAGGGAATCAAGCATAAAAAATGCTTTAATCGCTGCTGAAAATCATTTTCAGTCTTTGATTGGTCAGGAACAAGATAATGAATCACAATATCCAAGAAGCAAAGCGATACTCTTGGCATTAGTTGAACCCTTCTTTGAATTGGAATCGGTTGATAAGATATTGTCATCATCAGATTCTTCAACCGGAGTTTCTCAAGTTACTGATATGATTAATTATGGTGATTCAGTACCAACAAATATTTGGAAATTTTCTGGTATATTGGAAACCCATTTATTTTTTATGTGGAAGGTGGCTGTTATGGACTCTTTTCTTGATTCTTGTATACGTGTAGCAGCTTCATCACGAGATCAAAACTTGGGATTTGAGCAGGTTGTTAATGCTGTCCAGAAAAATTTAAGTATCCAACTCCATGAACACATCGGTCAATATCTAAGGGACAAAGTTGCGCCATTATTGCTGACTAATTTGGATACAAAAATCGAACTGTTGAAACAAAATAACCAGGATTTTGAACATATGACTAGAGATTTAGGGGCTGTTGAACGAATTAAGCTAATGCTTGAAGAATACTGTAATGCACACGAAACAGTAAGAGCTGGGATGTCGGCTGCATCGCTCATGAACCGACAAGTGAAAGAACTTAAAGAGGGTCTGCATAAAACCTGCCTGGACATTTTACAGTTGGAGTGGATGCATGGTGTCACATTAAGCCCGTTACACAATTGCAGGCTGATATGTCACAAGTTTCTTTCAAGTGATGACAACACATTTTCAGTCATTCTAAACCTTAACAGACCTAGATTATTAGAAGCTATACAGTCTTCCGTAGCAAAAATAGTTCGGTCGTTAGAGGGTTTGCAAGCTTGTGAACAAACTTCTATTACAGCTGAAGGGCAACTTGAGAGAGCCATGGGGTGGGCATGTGCTGGTCCAAATTCGGGTTTGACCGGGTCAAACTCAGGAATTCCGCCTGAATTTCACGATCATTTAACAGAACGTCGCAAACTGTTATGGGGTGCTCGAGAAAAGGCAACTGATATTCTTAAAGTATGTATGTCAATATTGGATTTTGAAACATCGAGAGATGGTGTACTTGGGATTTCGGGTGAACTTCATTCTACTAGAACAGGAGCAGATGGTAGGGCGTGGCAGCAGGCTTACTTCAATGCATTAACAAATTTGGATGCCACTTATCATTCTTTTACACGTGAGCATATTAACTTCTTGTGTAAATCAATTTGCTGTAGTCTTATGCTAATAGTTCTTATGTTTGACAAAGTTTAGTTTTTTATGGGTTGATTAGGCACTGAGCATGAGTGGGAGTTAGCACAGAGTAACATGGAAGCTGCTTCAAATGGTTTACTTGCAGCAAGCAATGAACTGCGTGTTGCTTCTGCTAAATCAAAGTCCGCATCTGGTATGTACTTCCCTTGAAACGATCTCATTTGTAGAGGTAGCTAGATGAACGTGCGGCCTGGTAATGATGGGTCATAACATATTAGACTAGATAACAGGTGTGTGTCACTTGTAATATACGGTACTACACATAAAGCACAGTATACGACACTTGTAATATCTATACATATCCATGTAATCTTCACAATGTCATACAGAACAAACAGTCAATACAACTACTCACACAATTACAACACAATGTGATCCTTTAAGTTTTATATAACAGGTGTGGGTTGAGACATTAGGGTCAATACTGTCACATTTGAAAGACCAGTAGTACTCAGATTTCTTTTATACCCCAATATGACATAATGTAACAAGTATTGTTTCTTCAGATGATTTACAGGACACTTTCGTTGCTATGAGAGACTGTGCTTATGAAGCCAGCATGGCATTGTCTGCATTTGGATCCATTACAAGGGGTCACACTGCTCTGACATCCGAGTGTGGTTCCATGCTTGAAGAGGTATAAATATATGATACTTAAAAAAGACGACAAATATATTTTCTTATTTTGGAGCTTTATGAGTTTCTGATATGAAAACCTTTATCATTTCACGTAGTATATTAGAACATATCATCTTCCATATACGATCATAATAATGGGCGATTTACTTGGCAGGTTTTGGCAATAACAAAAGGTCTACATGATGTTTACACTCTGGGAAAAGAGGCTTCTGCATTACACTCTTCTCTAATGGGAGATCTCTCAAAGGTTTTAACTTCTCTCTGAACATATGTAAACAAAAATCACCTTTGCTTTTATATTAGATTTGTGAGTATACTGTGTTTGTAACAGGCAAACAGCGTTGTACTTCCACTTGAATCGGTGTTGTCTATGGACGTTGAGGCAATGACCGAGGCCATGACTAAAGAAAGAGAGACAAAAATGGAAATTTCTCCTGTTCATGGGCAAGCTATATACCATTCTTATCATGCGAAAATTAAGGAGGCTTGTAATGTGATCAAATCGTTGGTTCCGTCACTTACATTTTCTGTGAAAGGACTCCATTCCATCCTTACACGGTTGGCACGAACCGCAAATATCCATGCAGGAAATCTTCACAAGGTATATTTGGATTTGGATTTTGATATCTTACTGCACTTCTGGTGCTTTTGCATTATATTCTATATAATCTTATTATGAGAGGTGGCAATTTTGACCCATCTATCTGCAAATGGATCAATATGAGCTATAGTTTTATCTGTAAGCGGTAAAATAGGTTGAACTAAAGTTGTAAACTATAAAAGCAGCTCAAATGGGTTTGAGCAGTCAAACGAGTTTAAGTCATTATAGTAAATCTATTTTGCTTTATTTAATGCACTGATTATATCATTCTCGTAATCGTGTATCATTTTGAAAATTGGCAAAGAAATACATAACATAATATGTATTATGTATTAATGATCGGAATTTGTAATTATATAGACATAGAAAGTAATTTTGAGAAAATATTCATGAAACTACAGTTTTTGTACACAGATGATGATTATAAGAAACTGTCTGATATTTAATCTGTCATTTAGAATAATAGTTTAATCACTACTGCTTAACTGCACCTAACTACAAAAGAAATACCTGACCAGTAATTATCTAGAATTTGGAATTAATTATGAAACTTTTAATATATGGAAGTTTAGCTCCCAACAGTTTAACCAGATTTAGCACTGTACTTTTTTTAGATATAAAAAGGTGTCTTGGTCTGTCCAACCCTACTCAATCCACATCAAAATTTGCCCATTTAGACCCACTACTAAACCTGACAATTTTCTCTTAGGCTCTTGAAGGATTGGGAGAAAGCCAAGAAATAAGGTCTCAGGAAGATCTTGCTGTAGACGATACTCGATACGATAACAAAGATAACGAAATTTTCTTGAAATCTGACGGCGAATGTGATGAAGAGTTGCCTCAGATGACAGGATTCAGTATGCAAGATAAAGGATGGATATCGCCTCCAGATAGTATTTATGATGCCAGCTCAGACTCTGGCCCCACATCAAGCGAATCAAGTGCTGTCGATAGCGTCACCGGAAATGAAACACTCGAACCACATCCAGATGGGCTCGATAGCAAAGAGAACACTGATGTATCTAGTTCTTCTCAATGTGAGTTGGAGCCTGGAGATAATTATGCTACCCGATTGGATGGTGATGTCAAAGATGATCATCTGACATCACGTTCAACTTCCTCTGAAATAAATGTAGAAGTCTTGAATATGAAAATTGGTACGCGACGTCAAGAGGAAACCCACAAGTCTCTTACACAACATACAGATACTCCAGGCCAAGTGAGCAGAGTAAAGAGTAAGTGTTAATTTTAATCGATTTCTTTAGTTCGTCGTTTGCAGTAATGTGTTCAAACTCATCTCGTTTTCGCCTTTTAATCACTAGGTAAAAATGCTTATGCTGTGTCAGTTCTAAGGCGGGTTGAAATGAAAATAGAAGGTCGACATATTGCTGATAAGAGGTATGTCATATGTGCTCTTCTAGAAACTTCACCTTTTCACTTGTCACTGTAAAAAGAATTGAAGATCTTTTTTCTTGTTTCCACAGAGATATAAATATTGCAGAGCAGGTTGATTATCTGCTTAGGCAAGCAACTAGTGTGGATAATCTCTGCAATATGTATGAAGGTTGGACACCATGGATTTGAGCCTTCAAAGTTGTCTTCTGTTATTACAACAAACTACAAACGACCCGGACCCACTTACGTATTTGCAAGATCAAAGAGTCTAGGGTATGTGTTAGCATGTCCTTTACATGCAGCCTACTCTGGGACCAGGTATGCTCCAAAACATCGGTAACAGGGCCAAGTTTTTCCAAACATCCCATGGGATTTTTGAGAAGATACGTTAAGAGTCGATCTTTTGCATCCAGGTTCCAAGCCGTTGATAAAAATTCAAAATATGTTGCCAGGTATCCTTCCCCGGATTCTTCTATTACTTTTTTTAACTCAAGTTCTAAAGATAACAAACTTTTTGAACCGAGAATAGATTTTTAAAACTAATAATCGACAGATGGTATGGCCCTTTTGCCATTCATTTTTCGATATATCCTAATTCTAATCTGATGTCTTGTGGTTTTGCAGGTTTGGAGGGTCAAGACTACGATCTTCTGCTAGAAATTGCAGACATGTCAAGTGTTTGCAAAAAAAAGATTGCTCTGTCATGAGGGTATCAGTGACAATGTGGCCCACAATATCACTGATATTATCTGTATTTGTTGTCATCTGCTTTATTATGTATATAGATAGATAGATATAGAAAATAACTTTCACACATACCGGCTTTGATGAGGTTCAAACCATAGCTGGTGGATACTGTCTGTTCATAAGTTTTCTGCTATTATTGTGATTCACAGAAAGCCGAGTCAATGTTCTTTTTTGTTGGTCGACTAGACAGGTACTTCCTAAAGAAACTTTCTTTGCATTAGGATCTAGTCACAATATGATTATTACTCTCGATTTTGTTAATGCCTTTTCTGTTTTATTTAGTGGATACCTGTTAAATATAGGCTGAGTACCAGATATTTTATTTCCTAAAGAATATTACTTATACACGGAGTCAGTGGTTACTTGGTCCGTTGGTCGGCTGGACGGATACTTCCTATAAAATACTACTTATGTTAGATCGTTTTATTTACTATGTTGTTTTGCTTAGGTTTTAACGTACGTACTTTATGCTTTAGGTAAAAGGTCAATTATAGCTTTTGTGGTGTCTGGAAGTGTGGATTTGGAAAATTCTAATTGTGATTACGAATGTTGAGCAATCAAATTCTAGTAATTAGTTTGTAGGGTTTTGGAATCCGATTTATTTATTACCGAGTATATATAATTAAAATTCCATACAATTTCTATGAAAATGAAAGTGATGTTTTTAAGGAATACTTCCTATAAATAAAGAAAAAAATGGAAGGTTCTATGTAAATTGTTGCATGTGAGAAAATAAAAAATCACTTTGCTTTTTATATAACAATCTCAATCTAGTGGCATCATATAATCTCAAGAGGTGTTACAAAACTCCTATTGCTAGTAGAGGTGTTATGATACGAGGTCTCTGATATAACTTTAGCAGTAGCAAGAGTCTATTTACGAAAAAGATCGAAAATGATCGCAAGATAACATAGTTTTGTCAATGGTCTGATTACCGGGTATAGATTTACTATATCCTAATATCCTTGTAAGAAATTTGAGAATCAACTGTACCAGTAGCAAGGGTCAATTTATGAAAAAGATCGAAAAGATCACACGATAACATAGGTCTGAATACGAATTTAGATTTCGCTCTACACAATATGCTAAATAGACAAATTTTATTTACTTGGCTTTCTAGGGAACCCCATATGAAATTTCTCATGGGCAGAAGACGATAAACTGACAGACGAGTCGACAAGCAAATGTGGCCGTGAAAATTGAATACCTTTAACACCGACTTTGTTTTTTTCCTTAATTTTAAATATAAGTAGAAAATATAATACATATGTATGGCTTCTTGTGCATACTTGGTTTTCATTGAGTGTAAAGAATCCAAAAAATTTAATAAAATTGGAAGCTCTTTCAAGATACTTATTCCTCTAAAAAATATCTTATTCCTTTGTTTTGTTAAAATTAATATCAACCTGTTATCACTTTTATATTTCTTTGCACCTACATCAATTAATATCAAGCACATACTATCATTTACACCTACATCTACGCGTTTCGTACCATATGAAAAAACCTTAATTAGTATGATCTTGGACAAAGAACTAAAAAGTAATGGCCATTTGTATGATTATAATTCAATATTTCAACCATATTTAATAATTAACTTACTTTCATTTAGATTAAAAAAGTACTCGTAGTAATTCACAAGATTCAATATGTGACTGGTAATAGAGCAGTTCAATAATATCTTTTGGCAATAAGTTGTTTTTTATGTGAAGGAAAAGTAACGTCTATGATACACAAGTGGTACACAACAATAATGTCGAGGGTCGGATTCATGGTTCGAGCCCATGTGGACCAGACTCTAACTTCGTCTAATCAAAGAAAGCTAAAGGTAACAACCCTTTTTCGGTTGGGATTATAGCCAAAATGCCCATTCCCATGTAGTTTCTTGCGCTGGAGCTCCAAAAAAAAAAAAATTGCCAGATTGACCTCGCAAGACGCAAGGAGGCTTGCGAGTTGCCCTCGCAAGGCGCAAGTTTGCGTTCTTGCGTCTTGCGAGCTTGCGACCTTATCTGATCAGATGTTGGATTTTCAGATAAGATTTATTAAGATTTCTTAGATTTTTGTCGGATAAGATTTTACCCTATTTATAGTATGACCCTGGAACTTGTCTTTCACAGTCTCATAAAAATTCTATCCTTGTGCAATTCATTGATTAAAGGTACTTTAAGGTACTAATTTAAACATTTTTCTTCACCAATTATTGTATTTATTATTTGTTTGTTTGATGATTATTTTTAATTAGTTTGTTATTTACAGTTAATCTCAGTTAATATCCATGGACAGAAGAGCTAGAGCTTCACACCGACCATCACAAGGAGAGTCATCACAACAAGTTGCTGAAAGACGACGACTATTAGCCGACCGTCCCATTCTTCCTGGGGTTAGGGTTGTTGCTCTAGGCGGTTTTTCAGCGTACTGGCGGGGAATAGATGCTGGAGCTTTTCTATATCGTCAAGCTAATGAGTACTATCCCAGACATGTTAGGGAATTCTATGCTAACTATGTCTTTGATCCACGTAAACTGAAATGTGTTCACGTGAACATGTTTGGTTATTCCTACGATTGGACGTTGGAGGAGTTTGGTGAGATGCTGGATATTCCAGATGGAGATTTCAAGTTTTTCAGTCTTAGCAAGGATGTGAAAAAGGCCCCGAGGAGGTCAGCTACAGGAAATTCATTCTCAGCTTCTGGGTTTGTTTCGGGACTATGTAAACCTGGTTTTTACATGCCAAAGAGTGGTCCTGTCATTATCAGGGAGGAAGATATTCAGGACCAGTATCAACAGATGATGAATGTCATCAAGAAGAATGTCATGTTTCGAGATGATGCTGATGTGGAGCTATCTGTAACTGAAGTTTTGATTTTGATGTGTTTGCTCGAACAAATCCCAATTAATCTGGCATATGTGGTTGCTAATCGGATGGCAGGATTGGCTGCAGCTGGTGGGAGTGGATTGCCGTATGGCATGTTGTTGAACAACTTCTTTGCTGATGAAGACGAGTTGGTGCATCCTTCTGATCGAGAAGTGTTGAATGCTCAGATTATGTATGCTGCTGCATTTTAATTAATCTTGATTGATCATGTAATAAAGTAGGTCGTAGGGCCTTTTGTACTACTGGTTAATGAAATGGTATTTTAATTTTAGCCTATCTGTTTTATTGGTCATTTTAATTTTCAGTACAAGTTCAAGGACGACTGGAGTAATTTGGTCAATAACAACTTACACTTATGCACTAGATAAATATTTGTAAACATAGATGGACATATACATTAACAGTAGTTAAATAAATAAAAAAAAAACTCAAATAGCAGCAACATAAAATAGTAATCATAAAACACGCAAAGACGCAAAACATGCCTTGCGAGACGCAAGACGCAAATTTTGTATATCTTGCGTGCTTGCGTGTTTGAGTCTTGTGGTTTTTATTATTAGGTTATAAACCTAATAATACGCACAGACGCAGAGAAGCAAATTACGAAAAACCTAGCCAAACGCAAATAAGCAAAGATCCATCATCTTCTCTCTCGTTCAAACAGTAGATCGAACCCACCATCACCACCTGCACGACCACCAGTTCATCCATCGTATTCACCACCACCACCACGTACCAGCGTCTACGTCACCAACTACGTCACCATCGTCTTCGTCTGCTCCATTTTAACTACGAAATAAATCAAGATATCAACCTAATAACAATGGCAAATCCGCAGGTTAGTTATTCCTTCACTATATATGTTAGTTATTTGGGAGGTGTATATCAATTTCATATGTTCATATATAAATCTGAAAATGTGCACACCAACTGTTTGATGAAATGTCTCTGTGATAATCATCATTATTAAACCGTATTCTTGCTTCTTTTTTTTTAATAATGGGGTATATTATGTCTTGTTTTGTATAGTGTTTTGGTGAAACAACAATTTGTTGCTGGTCAAATTAATTTGACTGTCCAGGCATAATGGTCGTTTTGTGTCCTTGCGTTCCGGACACAATCAATTCGCAAGACCATACTTGCGACCTTGCGTACCGGTAGTAAAGGACGCAAGACCAATTTTGCGTATTTGCGTATCATATGCTGATGTTCTTATTGCTAATTTTACAGGGATGGGTTGAAGGTAAACTGACGATGAAGAATAAAATAAGTATTATAGGTGATGTGAAGAAAGTAATGACCGAAAATCAAATAAAAATATTTAAACAAACGTGTTTTGGTGTATGGTTAGATCTTGAATACATGGGAAACGATCCCGGACTTGTACATGCAATGCTCCAACGTAAAACTGAACGGCCGGAAGGTATTGATGATGATAAGTACCCCGAGGAGCAAGATGACATATGGTTTAGATTTAAGCGTAATTTTTCTATTAGATTTGGTCGCCGTGAATTTTGTCTAGTAACGGGGTTTTTGTTTGGTACCCGTACGGATATGGCACATTACATCCCTAAAAATTATGAAAAAGAGACGGCTCCAATTAGACAACATTTATTTCCGTCCATTAAAGAGAGCACAAACATTTTGATTGGTGATATTGAAAAGAAGCTTCTAAAAAGTAGTCGAGTTGGTGTTTCGGACGATGATGTGGTTCGACTAGCAATCATATTAGTTGTAGAGAGAGCTTTTATGCGTAAACAATCTGCCCATGTGGTGAACAAGAAGTTCTTATATTTAGTTGAAGATTTTTCAAGTGTTAATAAGTACCCATGGGGGTCTCGTATGTAGTGACCCGAACTTTTCCATGTTTATATATATATTAAATGAAATTGTTATTTACATGATTAAGTGTTTTCAACATGTTAAGCAATCAAACTTGTTAAGACTTGATTAATTGAAATAGGTTTCATATAGACAATTGACCACCCAAGTTGACCGGTGATTCACGAACGTTAAAACTTGTAAAAACTATACGATGACATATATATGGTTATATATATAGTTAACATGATTTTATTATAAGTATGTATCTCATTAGGTATTTTAACAATGAGTTATATACATAAAAATGAGACTATTAATTTAAGAAACTCGAAAACGATATATATAACGATTATCGTTATAACAACGTCTTACTAGGTACATATGAATAATATTAAGATATTGATACACTTGGTTAATTATGTTAAATGATAAGTAAATATATTATTAAGTGTATTAACAATGAAATACATATGTAAAAATAAGACTACTAACTTAATGATTTCGAAACGAGACATATATGTAACGATTATCGTTGTAACGACATTTAACTGTATATATATCATACTAAGATATATTATATATCATAATATCATGATAATATAACAATTTAACATCTCATTTGTTATAATAAACAATGGGTTAACAACATTCAACAAGATCGTTAACCTAAAGGTTTCAAAACAACATTTACATGTAACGACTAACGATGACTTAACGACTCAGTTAAAATGTATATACATGTAGTGTTTTAATATGTATTCATACACTTTTTAAAGACTTCAAGACACTTATCAAAATACTTCTACTTAACAAAAATGCTTACAATTACATCCTCGTTCAGTTTCATCAACAATTCTACTCGTATGCACTCGTATTCGTACTCGTACAATACACAGCTTTTAGATGTATGTACTATTGGTATATACACTCTAATTATTAGCTCTTAGCAGCCCATGTGAGTCACCTAACACATGTAGGAACCATCATTTGGCAACTAGCATGAAATATCTCATAAAATTACAAAAATATGAGTAATCATTCATGACTTATTTACATGAAAACAAAATTACATATCCTTTATATCTAATCCATACACCAACGACCAAAAACACCTACAAACACTTTCATTCTTCAATTTTCTTCATCTAATTGATCTCTCTCAAGTTCTATCTTCAAGTTCTAAGTATTCTTCATATATTATACAAGTTCTAGTTACATAAAATCAAGAATACTTTCAAGTTTGCTAGCTCACTTCCAATCTTGTAAGGTGATCATCCAATCTCAAGAAATCTTTGTTTCTTACAGTAGGTTATCATTCTAATACAAGGTAATAATAATATTCAAACTTTGGTTCAATTTCTATAACTATAACAATCTTATTTCAAGTGATGATCTTACTTGAACTTGTTTTCGTGTCATGATTCTGCTTCAAGAACTTCGAGCCATCCAAGGATCCGTTGAAGCTAGATCCATTTTTCTCTTTTCCAGTAGGTTTATCCAAGGAACTTAAGGTAGTAATGATGTTCATAACATCATTCGATTCATACATATAAAGCTATCTTATTCGAAGGTTTAAACTTGTAATCACTAGAACATAGTTTAGTTAATTCTAAACTTGTTCGCAAACAAAAGTTAATCCTTCTAACTTGACTTTTAAAATCAACTAAACACATGTTCTATATCTATATGATATGCTAACTTAATGATTTAAAACCTGGAAACACGAAAAACACCGTAAAACCGGATTTACGCCGTCGTAGTAACACCGCGGGCTGTTTTGGGTTAGTTAATTAAAAACTATGATAAACTTTGATTTAAAAGTTGTTATTCTGAGAAAATGATTTTTATTATGAACATGAAACTATATCCAAAAATTATGGTTAAACTCAAAGTGGAAGTATGTTTTCTAAAATGGTCATCTAGACGTCGTTCTTTCGACTGAAATGACTACCTTTACAAAAATGACTTGTAACTTATTTTTCCGACTGTAAACCTATACTTTTTATGTTTAGATTCATAAAATAAAGTTCAATATGAAACCATAGCAATTTGATTCACTCAAAACGGATTTAAAATGAAGAAGTTATGGGTAAAACAAGATTGGATAATTTTTCTCATTTTAGCTACGTGAAAATTGGTAACAAATCTATTCCAACCATAACTTAATCAACTTGTATTGTATATTATGTAATCTTGAGATACCATAGACACGTATACAATGTTTCGACCTATCATGTCGACACATCTATATATATTTTGGAACAACCATAGACACTCTATATGTGAATGTTGGAGTTAGCTATACAGGGTTGAGGTTGATTCCAAAATAGATATAGTTTGAGTTGTGATCAATACTGAGATACGTATACACTGGGTCGTGGATTGATTCAAGATAATATTTATCAATTTATTTCTGTACATCTAACTGTGGACAACTAGTTGTAGGTTACTAACGAGGACAGCTGACTTAATAAACTTAAAACATCAAAATATATTAAAAGTGTTGTAAATATATTTTGAACATACTTTGATATATATGTATATATTGTTATAGGTTCGTGAATCAACCAGTGGCCAAGTCTTACTTCCCGACGAAGTAAAAATCTGTGAAAGTGAGTTATAGTACCACTTTTAAAATCTAATATTTTTGGGATGAGAATACATACAGGTTTTATAAAAGATTTACAAAATAGACACAAGTACGTGAAACTACATTCTATGGTTGAATTATCGAAATTGAATATGCCCCTTTTTATTAAGTCTGGTAATCTAATAATTAGGGAACAGACACCCTAATTGACGCGAATCCTAAAGATAGATCTATTGGGCCTAACAAACCCCATCCAAAGTACCGGATGCTTTAGTACTTCGAAATTTATATCATATCCGAAGGGTGTCCCGGAATGATGGGGATATTCTTATATATGCATCTTGTTAATGTCGGTTACCAGGTGTTCACCATATGAATGATTTTTATCTCTATGTATGGGATGTGTATTGAAATATGAAATCTTGTGGTCTATTATTATGATTTGATATATATAGGTTAAACCTATAACTCACCAACATTTTTGTTGACGTTTTAAGCATGTTTATTCTCAGGTGATTATTAAGAGCTTCCACTGTCGCATACTTAAATAAGGACGAGATTTGGAGTCCATGCTTGTATGATATTGTGTAAAAACTGCATTCAAGAAACTTATTTTGTTGTAACATATTTGTATTGTAAACCATTATGTAATGGTCGTGTGTAAACAGGATATTTTAGATTATCATTATTTGATAATCTACGTAAAGCTTTTTAAACCTTTATTGATGAAATAATGGTTATGGTTTGTTTTAAAATGAATGCAGTCTTTGAAAAACGTCTCATATAGAGGTCAAAACCTCGCAACGAAATCAATTAATATGGAACGTTTTTAATCAATAAGAACGGGACATTTCAGTTGGTATCCGAGCGTTGGTCTTAGAGAACCAGAATTTTGCATTAGTGTGTCTTATCGAGTTTGTTAGGATGCATTAGTGAGTCTGGACTTCGACCGTGTTTACTTGAAAAATGATTGCTTAACAAATTTTGTTGGAAACTATATATTTTTAACATGTGAATATTATGTGATATATTAATCTCTTAACGCGTTTGATATTATGTGATAGATGTCTACCTCTAGAACAAGTCCCATTGACTCACCTAATAATAATGAAGAGTCAAATGTAAATTGGAATGATTCGTGGACTGATTCACAAGTTCCCGAAGAGGAACCGGAAGAAGAGTCGGAACCGGAAGAATAATCGGAACCGGAAGAAGAATCGAAACCGGATGAAGAAATAGAACCGGTGGGGGAAATAATAAAACGGTTAAGTAAAAGAAAATCCTCAACCAACCGACCAAGGTTAATTATGGTCAATGGTGTTTCCACCAAGGAAGCAAAATATTGGGAGGATTACCAATTCTCCGATGAATCGGATTCCGACGAGAATTCCGATGATGTTATAGAAATTACCCCAACTGAATTTAAAAAGGCAAAAGAAAATAATAAGGGAAAGGGCATAAAAATAGAGAAATCTAATTCCAACCCCGATGAACTTTATATGTATCGTCAACCCCCGAAGTCCTTAAGTTGTAACAATGACCCGGGAACCTCTAAACCACCAGGTTTTTCTAAACCAATGTGGAAAACGACGGCTCGTATTAGGGGAACATCATATATCCCTAGAAACTTGACAAAACGAACCAAAACCGAAGAAGAAGAAACAAGCGAGTCGGAATAAGATAGTTGTATTCGTGTGGTGTAATATATGTAATATAGTGTGCTTATGCTTTATGATATATGTAAAAATTGCTTGTATTAATAAGTATTTTTTTTTATGAATCTAACTCTTGTCTATTTTACAGTATAAAAACACAAAATGGATAGACAACCCAATATTTTAAGAGACCTACCCGGAGACATGATTGATGAAATCTTGTCTAGAGTCGGTCAGAATTCTTCGGCACAACTATTTAAGGCGAGATCGGTTTGTAAGACATTCGAAGAACGTTCCAAGAATGCCTTGGTTTATAAAAGGCTTTCGTTCGAAAGATAGGGGATATCACATTGGGAAATCCATAAGTTACGATGTGTTTACTTTGACGCATATATTACGGGGAACCCAAATGCTATTTTACGCAATGGGTTAAGAAATTATTTTTACTCAATATATCCGAATATTGGACTTCGTGATTTAGAAAAAGCGGCTAACATGCAACATAAAGAAGCATGTTATGCTTACGGATTAGTAATGTTCGCTTCTCACCAAAGTGAGAACAAGAACATCGGGCTACAACTATTAAACAAAACGTTTCCACAAGTGACGGAGTCGGTAATTGGGGTAAGAAATGAGGTTTTTAGATTATTACGGGACTGTTGGACATTACGTAACCCTCGTCCCTTTGACGACGTTACAACACGCTGTCTTATCAACGGCCATAACGGTTATGTTCCACAAGACCAAGGATGGGAAGTAATCCTAGTAAAACCAGAATGCATGACTTGTTTCTGGACGTATGAATTACGTGTCTTTATTGCCTTTGCTGAACGACTTGTGTACTAGCTAGAATTATCTTCACAACCATCTTGTATCAAAGTTATTGTGTGCTATATTTCATGCTTTATGTAAAATAAGCGGTATTGTAAGTTTGTAAAATATTGTATAAAAGTTTGAACGCGAAATATTATTATAATCAGTTTTTCATATAGAATTGTAGTAGTTGAATTGTATATTAGCTACTAAGTATGAACTTAACGGGTAGGTACTACCCGAATTTAAACTTATAAAACGCTAATATGAAGAAAAAGCTTTTATAAATGAGTTCATATTATGCTACGAAATACTATTAACTACTCTTAATATTCTGTATGATTAACTTGTTCCATTTGACTATTTTGAAGGAAATGGCACTGACTACTCGACACACCGTGAATATGAATGAAGAGGAATTCCGTACTTTTCTAGCTTCAAACATAGCCGCAGTACAGGCTGCGCTACATACCAACAATAACCTTGGATCTAGCAGTACAGGAAATCGTGTAGGATGCACCTACAAAGAATTCACTGCCTGCAAACCTTTGGAATTTGATGGAACCGAAGGACCGATCGGATTGAAACGGTGGACCGAGAAGGTCGAATCGGTGTTTGCCATAAGTAAGTGTACTGAAGAGGACAAAGTGAAGTACGCTACGCATACCTTCACAGGTTCTGCGTTAACATGGTGGAATACCTATCTAGAGCAAGTGGGACAAGACGATGCGTACGCACTACCATGGTCAGCATTCAAGCACTTGATGAACGAGAAGTATCGTCCCAGAACCGAGGTCAATAAGCTCAAGACAGAACTTAGAGGGTTACGAACCCAAGGATTTGATATTACCATGTATGAAAGACGATTCACAGAATTGTGCCTATTGTGTCCGGGAGCATTCGAAGATGAGGAAGAGAAGATCGACGCGTTTGTGAAAGGATTACCAGAAAGAATCCAAGAAGATATAAGTTCACATGAGCCCGCCTCCATACAACAGGCATGTAGAATGGCTCACAAACTAGTGAACTAGATTGAGGAACGAATTAAAGAACAGACGGCTGAAGAGGCCAATGTGAAGCAAGTCAAAAGAAAGTGGGAGGAAAACGGTGATAAGAATCACCAATACAACAACAACAGCAATTACAATAATAATCGCAACAATTATCCCAACAATCGCAACATCAATCGCAACTGCAACAAACGGCCCAACAACAACAACAACAACAACAACAACAACAACAACAACAGCAACTACAACAATCATCCCAACAACAATAACAACTGCAACAACAACAACAATCAGAAGCAGCTATGCCAAAGGTGTGAAAAGTATCACTCGGGAGTCTGCACCAAATTTTGCAACAAGTGTAAAAGAAATGGTCATAGCGCGGTGAAGTGTGAGGTCTACGGACCAGGGGTTAATAGAACGAAAGGAACAAATGGTGTCGGAACTAGTAATGGCGGAGCAAGTAGTGTCGGAGCAAGTTATGCCAATGTAGTTTGTTATAAATG
Organism: Rutidosis leptorrhynchoides; assembly: GCF_046630445.1. Lineage (NCBI taxonomy): Eukaryota > Viridiplantae > Streptophyta > Magnoliopsida > Asterales > Asteraceae > Rutidosis > Rutidosis leptorrhynchoides. The sequence continues at coordinate 64,123,529 of NC_092334.1, forward strand.
TGGAAAACCGGGCCACATTATTAGAAATTGCCCGAACCAGGAGAACACGAATGGACAAGGCCGCGAAAGAGTTTTCAATATTAATGCGGCAGAGGCACAGGAAGACCCGGAGCTTGTTACGGGTACGTTTCTTATTGACAATAAATCTGCTTACGTTTTATTTGATTCGGGTGCGGATAGAAGCTATATGAGTAGAGATTTTTGTGCTAAATTAAGTTGTCCATTGACGCCTTTGGATAGTAAATTTTTACTCGAATTAGCAAATGGTAAATTAATTTCAGCAGATAATATATGTCGGAATCGAGAAATTAAACTGGTTAGCGAAACATTTAAGATTGATTTGATACCAGTAGAGTTAGGGAGTTTTGATGTGATAATCGGTATGGACTGGTTGAAAGAAGTGAAAGCAGAGATCGTTTGTTACAAAAATGTAATTCGCATTATACGAGAAAAAGGAAAACCCTTAATGGTGTACGGAGAAAAGGGCAACACGAAGCTATATCTTATTAGTAATTTGAAGCTACATCCAAATTTCGGGACGAAATTTATTTAACGGGTAGGTACTGTCACGACCCAGAAATTTTTGACTAATTTTAAAACAAAACTTTTGATACCATTTAATATTCTGGACACGGTGAGAGAAATCTGTTAGGTTGAGTCTCAAAAATTTTGAAGTGTTTCCTATATTCATTTGACCTTTGACCATTTCCGATAATTCACGAACATGTGCGTGCAAATAAATACGTAAATATATATATATATTAAAAAGTATAAATACCGATTATTCAATATAAACTATTATATAATATATTAGATAGTACATGATTAATAATACATAAGATTAATATAGTAAATTTAATTACAAGTTAAGATAAATGGTAAATAAATATTATCGTTAATATTACATTCATTAATACTAATATATGTATTATCAATATAGTTAGTTGTAATAATAGAGATTTGAAACTTGATACATATAACTTGCTCTATCTTAATTATTAATGACATAACTATTAGATATTATTATCTTTACCATTAAAAATTGTTAGTATTAATAATATAAGAAAATAATACAATTTATTATGATTAGCATGAATAATATCATTATTATCATCTTTACAATTAATTGTTATTCTTATTATTATTCATATAAAAAAAATAACTAATATTAATAATATTATTATTATCTATATTATTTTATGATTATTATTATTAAGTGTTCCTATTAAAAATTAATAATATTAATAGGTTCTATTAGTAAATTTATAATATTACAGAATCTAATATCTAGTATAACAATTATATATAATTCAAATTTATATAAATATACATATACAGATACAGATATGCGAATAGATATATATGTGGATACATATACAGATATATAAACACGTATGAATCTATCAACATCCATTTACATTTTTATAAATTTATCATTTCTGTTTCTTTCTTCTTGTTCTGTTTACTCGTGATTCTGTGTCTAAATCCAACCACGACAATACAAAATAATCTCCTATTAATACTGCTAAATTATTCAATCAAAGGATTACACACAACCTGCCTTTTGTGAAAGAAAAATCAGAGAAACAGAAACATTTTTTTTTTTTTTCGGTACCTGCGGCATACAAATTTTGGCCAGAAATTTACTTCGAACAAATTCTCAATTCCTTTAAAACAAAGTTGTTAGGAATCATTCATATATACTATCTGCAAAATAGCAAATCTCAATTCATCAAATTGATTATTGATTTTCGAAGTCAAAGTTATTATCTAAAAAGTCAAACATTTGTTCTTGCTAAAATTCGTGTTCACTGTTATGATTTCAGTAAAATTGATGATTTGTAATGCTTCCATGAATATTTTCTAACTTATTTTGTGTTATACACTTTATCTAAATTGTAACCGTTTGAGAAACCAATTTTTTTTTTATCATAACAGCGACGAGTGCTCTTCAGTTTTTTTTTTATTTTTATTTCTGATTAGTTAACATCGCGGTTGTATATATATATATATATATATATATATATATATATATATATATATATATATATATATATATATATATATATATATATATTTTTCTTTCTTCTGTGTTGCATCAAATAAGCAACGATATTAGGAATTTGGAGAATTAATCGAATGAAATTGAATTGGTGAAGAAGAAGTTATAAGAACACTGAATATTCGGTTAAATAAATACTGTATGGGGTTTTAAACAGAAAGAAACAATTGCTAGAATGGTTTGTGTTTGTGATGGTTGAAGGAGGGGTTGTGGGTTCGAAACCTCCCCCTGCCATTTTCCTTTTTGAAGGATTCTAGAGAGGTAACTGTTATTTATTATTATTATTATTATTAATTAATTATGTTATAATTATTACGATAATTAGTGCTACCCTTAATATTAATATAATAAATGTTAAAGTAATAATATTGTTAATCCCATCATTTTTATCAAAATTACTTATTAGTATTATGTATTATTAATTATTATCAATATTATTATTGATAACATGATTACTAAAATTATATTCAAAAATATAATTTATATTATTATAATTACTAGTATCATAATTATTATTATTACAACTATATTATTATTTATATTATCATTTTTACTAATAGTACCCTTATTATTATAACAACTATAGTATTAATAAAAGAGTCATTTTTTTAGTAAGAATATCATAATTATTTTATTATTATAAGTAGTAGTATTATTATCATTATAATCAAATACCACTTTTATTACTATTATTGATATTATGTTACCAAATAGATATTTTGTGTATGAAAATGTATTTTTATTTATTGTTCATATTAACATTTTTATAATCATATATAATAAATTAGATATTTTTGATATAATACTAATCGTATATAGATATTAATATAACTATATATAAAAATATTAATCATTTCAAATATATACACAAATTAAATATATAAAAATATATAAATTAAGATAGAATATATCAATTTGTTCGATTAAGATTATACGTGTTAATAAATATATAAATGATATAGGTTCGTGAATCCGAGGCCAACCCTACACTTGTTCAATGTCGTCATATGTATTTTTACTACAAAATACATTAGGTGAGTTTCATTTGCTCCCTTTTTAATTGCTTTTGCAATATATATTTTTGGGCTGAGAATACATGCACTACTTTTATAAATGTTTACGAAATAGACACAAGTACTTAAAAATATATTCTACGTTGAGTTGTACCACTGGCATATTTCTCTGTAGCTTGGTAACTACTATTTACATGGGTATTGTAAACGCGAATCCTGTTGATAGATCTATCGGGCCTGACAACCCCAACCGGACTGGACGACCAGTATTCAACGGTTGCACAGTACTTCGTTTTGGTGACTACACTTGGTACGGTGTAGTGAGATTTCATAATAAAGGGAATATGCGACGTTGATTAAATGTTAAGTATGGTTACCAAGTGCTCAACCACTTAGAATGCTTTACATACACTTGCGAGTGTATTATGTTTATTATTATGAAATATTGTGGTCTATTAAAATATTGAAATGTTTGTTATAATAAACCTATGAACTCACCAACCTTTTGGTTGACACTTTAAAGCATGTTTATTCTCAGGTATGAATTAAGTCTTCCGCTGTGCATCTGCTCAATTTAAGGACATTACTTGGAGTCAATCATCGCAATGGGACCAAATGTTGATGACTTCGTCCAGGTGGATAAGGACGGGTCGTTACACATACCTTGACAAGTTTGTCATTGTTTTCATTGATGACATACTTATTTACTCAAAGAATGACCAAGAACACGGTGAACATTTGAGAAAGGTGTTAGAAGTATTGAGGAAGGAAGAATTGTACGCTAAGTTTTCAAAGTGTGCATTTTGGTTGGAAGAAGTTCAATTCCTCGGTCACATAGTGAACAAAGAAGGTATTAAGGTGGATCCGGCAAAGATAGAAACTGTTGAAAAGTGAGAAACCCCGAAAACTCCGAAACACATACGCCAGTTTTTAGGACTAGCTGGTTACTACAGAAGGTTCATCCAAGAGTTTTCCAGAATAGCAAAACCCTTGACTACATTAACGCATAAAGGGAAGAAATTTGAATGGAATGATGAACAAGAGAAAGCGTTTCAGTTATTGAAGAAAAAGCTAACTACGACACCTATATTGTCATTGCCTGAAGGGAATGATGATTTTGTGATTTATTGTGACTCATCAAAGCAAGGTCTCGGTTGTGTATTAATGCAACGAACGAAGGTGATTGCTTATGCGTCTAGACAATTGAAGATTCACGAACAAAATTATACGACGCATGATTTGGAATTAGGCGCGGTTGTTTTTGCATTAAAGACTTGGAGGCACTACTTATATGGGGTCAAAAGTATTATATATACCGACCACAAAAGTCTTCAACACATATTTAATCAGAAACAACTAAATATGAGGCAGCGTAGGTGGATTGAATTATTGAATGATTACGACTTTGAGATTCGTTACCACCCGGGGAAGGCAAATGTGGTAGCCGATGCCTTGAGCAGGAAGGACAGAGAACCCATTCGAGTAAAATCTATGAATATAATGATTCATAATAACCTTACTACTCAAATAAAGGAGGTGCAACAAGGAGTTTTAAAAGAGGGAAATTTAAAGGATGAAATACCCAAAGGATCAGAGAAGCATCTTAATATTCGGGAAGACGGAACCCGGTATAGGGCTGAAAGGATTTGGGTACCAAAATTTGGAGATATGAGAGAAATGGTACTTAGAGAAACTCATAAAACCAGATACTCAATACATCCTGGAACGGGAAAGATGTACAAGGATCTCAAGAAACATTTTTGGTGGCCGGGTATGAAAGCCGATGTTGCTAAATACGTAGGAGAATGTTTGACGTGTTCTAAGGTCAAAGCTGAGCATCAGAAACCATCAGGTCTACTTCAACAACCCGAAATCCCGGAATGGAAATGGGAAAACATTACCATGGATTTCATCATGATAAGGCTAAAAAGGAACATATATTTCATAGCAATATCCCTTCTAAATAATAGGTTTTCATATGTAATTGTATTATATTTTCATTGTAATTGTTTATATTAAATAAGTGCGAAGACAAAAGGCGAAAACGACGAATTGAAGACACAAAGGTCCAAAAAGCTCAAAAGTACAAGATACAATCAAAAAGGTTCAAATTATTGATGAAGAATGTCTAAAAATGACAAGAGTACAAGTTACAAAACGCAAAGTACAAGATATTAAATTATACGAAAGGACGTTCGAAAATCCGGAACCGGTACCCGAGCCAACTATCAACGCTCGACGCAACGAAGCTGAAAGTACAAGTCAACTATGCACAAGAATATAATATAATATTTAAATAATTCATAATAAGAATAATAATAAATAATAAAAAGTTGTTAATTGAGCATAGTTAAGGGGTCATAAGTGAAAGTTTGAATTCAAAATTCGTCTATAAAAGAACGAATTCTGATCGATTATAGATCTATCCCAATTCTCTCTTTCTATCTTTCTGTAAACATATTTATATATATTATAATTTTAATTTTAATTTTAATTTTAGATAATAATAATAATGGTATGTTAGCGAATATTGTAAGGATTTATGTGATGACCCAGAAATTTCGACTAAATTTAAACTTAATCTTTGTATGATTAACATTTCCGACACGATAAGCAAAGTCTGTAAAACTGAATCTCAAAATTTTTGAATTACTTTTATATATTTAAATACCCTTCGGTTGTTTTCGACGATTCGCGAACAATTATATGTAAATAGATACATATATACTATAACATGAAAAGGTAACAATGTATTAATTGTTTGATACCGTACATTAAACTTATTGGTTTAAATATCTATTCGAATGTATATGATAAGTTGAAATATTTATTATTAAAATTTATTTATAAATAACTTCCAATGTGTATTTAAAAACTGATTTATGTATATTAAAAAGATATATACATATATATAATAAACGATAGTAACATTCGTTTATTGATTCAATTGATATTTAGTTAAGTTAACTAAGGCGTTTAAGATGAACCAGTTAAACACTAATTTGTTACAGTGTTTTCAAATTGCCACATTACTCAAAATGCTACAGTGTTTTCGAAAATCACTATTTGCTACAGTGAAATTGACTTTGCTACAGTGAATTGCTACAGTAAAATTTGACTTTGCTACAGTAAAACACTATTTTAAAATGTATTTTTAGCAAATAACGAGATGATGATTTATAGAAGTAAATGACCAAAATACTCGAAAGTTTAAGATATACTATGAGTGGTATAGTTTATGGATAACTTAAGGCTATATTTTGACAAAGGTACGTGTCACGAAACGTAAAATGCAAGTTTTCTCAGCGTACGAAAGGACATTCGAAAAACCAGAACCGGGACATAAGTCGAGTGATGACGTACGACTTATCGGAACAAAAATTACAAGTCAACTATGCACGTGAATTTAATATAATATATAATTAATTATTTAAATTATATATATTATATTAATAATTAATTATGTCGACGAGCTAAATTACAAAACGATGTGAGCTGTCCCTGGTCCTCATGCGAGTCGCATGGCCAGAAGGCCATTTCCATGCGAGTCGCATGACTCCAGATTCCAGGCCAGGTACTATAAATTCAGGTGTTTTGCTCGAATGAAAAATCAAATATATATTACTCCGTATAATATTTATTATTATTATTATTATTATTATTACTATTATTATTATTATTATTATTATTAAGATTATTATTAATCTTATTAATCTTATTATTAGTATTATTATTTTTGCGATACAAAAATAATAATGTACATCAAATATTACGACGGAGTGCTGTCCAAGTAATTTTCAAAATGAGTTTTCGAGCAAGCTAGAGCTAAGGAAATTATGGGTTATTGCCAAGGAGGTTATGGGTAATGTTCGGGGGTATTTTTTTTGTGAATCAAACCTCGTGTTTATCATCTCCGATGCGTCTACGTGCTTTCCTACAATATTGTATATCAATATTTAACTGTGAGTTTCATTGATCCCTTTTTATACATATTTTTGGGCTGAGAATACATGCGTTGTTTTATAAAATGAATACAAAAACTAAAACTGATATGCGTGAGTTTCATTGATCCCTTTTTATACATATTTTTGGGCTGAGAATACATGCGTTGTTTTATAAAATGAATACAAAAACTAAAACTGATATGCGTGAGTTTCATAAGATCCCTTTTACTCTCTACATTTTTGGGCTGAGAATACATGCACTTTATTTTAAACACAATGGATACAAGTACATACTAAATTCTACACTGAGTTTGAACCGAAAATCCCTTAGCTTTGGTAACTAGTAACTGCCAGTTATAAGAACTGGTGGGCGCGAGTAGTAGTATATGGATCCATAGGGCTTGATATCCCCGTCCGAGCTAGAGCACTAGCCTTTTAACGGACGTATGCTATTTGAGAAGCGTACACGTTGGTTTGCGTGTATTATTAAGATGATTATACAAAGGGTACAAATTATATATACGTTAAAGTTTAGTTACCAGGGTGCTCAATTTTGTAGAACCGATTGATAAACGTTTCGGATGAAACAACTGAAATCTTGTGATCCACCTTTAATGTAAAACCTATTGATAAACGTTTTGAATAAAACAACTGAACTTTTGTAAATCCACATTGATATACGGATTATGTGTAATATTAAAACTATGAACTCACCAACCTTTGTGTTGACACTTGAAGCATGTTTATTCTCAGGTTTCTAGAAGTCTTCCGCTGTTTGCTTATATGTTAGACAAGCTATGTGCATGGAGTCATACATGGCATATTTTTCAAGGAAACGTTGCATTCACCAAATCATCACCATGTATCTTATTTTGACTGTACTGTCAACGGAAGTACTATTGTAAACTATTATTTACAGTGATTGTCTATATGTAGAAATCATCAGATGTTAAAAACCTTTGATTTAAATATTCATTTATGGTGTGCCTTTTCAAAAGAATGCAATGTTTACAAAACGTATCATATAGAGGTCAAATACCTCGCAATGAAATCAATGAATGACGTATTGTCCATATGGATTTGGAGCGATCGTCACGTATTGTCCAGATAGGTATCAAATAAACCAGGACAAAGGACAATTAACCCGAGTAACAATTAATTAAAATCAAAGCGTCAAACATCATGATTACGAAAGTTTAAATAAGCATAATCCTTTTATTTCATATTCTATCGCAATTTTATTTATTGTTATTTTATTTATCGTCATTTATTTATTTTACGCACTTTAATTATTGTCATTTATCTTTACGCTTAAAAATATAAAATCGACAAACCGGTCATTAAACGGTAAAAACCCCCCTTTTATAATAATATTACTACTTATATATATATATTTATATAAATATAGTTTTATAAAAATATAGTACGTAATCACTAGCTCCCTGTGGAACGAACCGGACTTACTAAAAACTATACTACTCTACGATTAGGTACACTGCCTATAGTGTTGTAGCAAGGTTTAGGTATATTCCATTCGTAAATTAATAAAACTTGTGTCATATTTTGTAGTATTTCCTAGTAAAAATAATACTATTTCGTACCCTCACGCTACATCATCAAGTTTTTGGCGCCGCTGCCGGGGAGCGCTAAAACGCTATATTTTTAATTTATATCTGTAAAAATATAGTTATAAAAAAGTAATTTCGAGGACACTTTTTGTGTTTTCACGGGGTACTTAAGTTTTTTTTTTTAGTTTTTGATTGATTAAAGATATATTAATTTAAATATAATAATTTAATAAATATAATAATATAATAATATTGAAATAAAATATAATAATATTTTAGAATCAAATTTGATACGTAAAAGTTTTAAAAAGTCGTATTTATTAAATATTTCAAGGGTATATTATGTAACTTATAATTAATAATTTCTACAATATCGCTTTCATGTAAATAGTAAATTAATTAATTTCTTTCCTTTACTATTTTGAATCGTAAAAGTTTTAAAAAGTCGTATTTATTAAATATTTCAGGGGTATATTATGTAACTTGCAATTAATAATTTCTATCATGTCACTTTCATGTGAATAGTAAATTAATTAATTTCTTTTCATTTACTATTCATGAATAGTAAATGAGTTAAAAAAAAAAATTTGAAAAAAAAATAATAATAATAAAAAATTATTAATTCCTTTAAAAAAAATTGGGTAAAAAAAAATCGTTTTTTTTTAAGAAAAAAAAATTTCGTTTTAAAAAAAAAAAAATTGTGTAAAAAAAATCGTTTTTTTTAAAGAAAAAAAATCGTTTTTTTTTTTAAAAAAAATTCGTTTTAAAAAAAAATTGTAAAAAAATCGTTTTTTTTAAAGAAAAAGTTTTTAAAAAAAAAGTTTTAAAAAAAAAATATATAAAAAAAATTTTAAATTTTTTTTTTAAAATCCTTAAAAAACGAAATATAAAAAAAAAATTAAAAAAAAGTTTTTTTTTTATTACCTTTATATTTTTAGACTCTAGTTACAATTTTTAGTATTAAGTTTAGTTTTGCCATAGTTATTTTTATTTCTAGAACTAGAATTTTTAGGTTTGCCGTAAAATCCCTTAAGTGCTTATTCCTTAGACTAAGATTTATGTGCTTTAGAATTTTGCGACGCCGTTTTTCGCGCTACTTTCTTATTTTTATTTTTCGACGCCTATTTTTCGACCTTTTATTTTTCGACCTTTTTCGACGCGCAATCTTTTTCTTTCTTATTTCTCGCTATTCTAGTTTTAGGACATAGATTTTTATTCTACTTCTTATCTAAATTTCTTAAAATTACGAAAATTTATTTTAAGTGGTTAAATTGGTAGACATCAAAATTTTCTGGTTCGTAGTAATAGTTGGATTTGTACGTGGACCGGGTTATTGGAGCCAAACAGTCCTCAATTATATTGAGACCAAACGAATCCTGCCCCTCTGCTGCATCTTTTGGCTATTCGAAACGTGGGCAAAATCAGAAAAGTCTATTAATTGGACAACTTATATAAGTTTTTCTATTTTTATAACTAATAGGATATTCTGTGAATGCACCGAGCAAAACGTTCACCACCTTTCATACATTCACTACCTGTAACTCGATCAAGACATCTAGCCAATATTGTCGCCGTTGATTTTTCTTTAGAATCATCATCTAGTCGACCAAGAACTCCAACTCAAATTTCCGATAATCCATCTTTTGAACCCGACCTCACAATTGAGAATCCGGAGAATATTCAGGGACAATTCCAAGATCCAGAACCACTAATCATTCCTCCTGAACCACAAACCATTAAATCAGAATCTTCTAGTGATTCGTATTCAACAAATTCAATTATGAAAAATCTGGAACCTCTAAGTATGGAAGACCGAATGAGAGCCACACGCACGGGCCAAGGTCACGCCATTATTAAGCCAGACATTAATGCGCCAGATTATGAAATCAAAGGACAAATCCTACACATGGTAACTAATCAGTGCCAATATAGTGGTGCGCCGAAGGAAGATCCAAACGAACATCTTCGTACGTTTAATAGGATCTGTATACTATTCAAAATCCGAGAAGTTGAGGATGAACAGATCTATCTCATGTTATTTCCCTGGACTTTAAAGGGAGAAGCCAAAGATTGGTTAGAATCGTTACCTGAAGGGGCGATTGACACATGGGATGTTTTAGTTGAAAAATTTCTTAAACAATTCTTTCCGGCATCCAAAGCCGTGAGACTTCAAGGAGAAATTGTTACGTTCGCGCAAAAGCCAAATGAAACTCTATATGAGGCGTGGACAAGATTTGGAAAGTTGTTGAGAGGATGTCCTCAACACGGTTTAGACACTTATCAAATGGTACAAATATTCTACCAAGGTGTCAACGTTGCTACACGAAAAGACATCGACATAACTGCTGGTGGTTCCATTATGAAGAAAACCGCAACTGAAGCTTACAAAATTATTGATAACACAGCCTCCCACTCTCATGAGTGGCACCAAGAGAAAGATATATATCGTTCATCTAAAGCGGCTATAGCCGATTCTAGCCATAACTTTGATTCCGTTTCCGCAGAAATAGATGCTTTCGAGAGACGAATGGAAAAGATGAATAAAGATATTCACGCAATACGAATCAGTTGTGAGCAATGCGGTGGACCACACTTAATGAAAGACTGTCACATTGAACAAACGATGGAACAACGTGAGAATGTTGTCTACATGAACCAAAGGCTGGAAAATAGTTATCAGAATAATTATCAACCGCCAAGGCCAAACTTCAATCAAAATCAAAACATTTTTTACAATCCAAAAGGACCCGACAATAACTCGTATAACCAACAAGGTCCGAATAACCAACCAACTCAAAACAACACTTTCAATCAACAAAAACCTAGCTTGTATAAACCACCACAACAAACCGAAGAGAAAAAGCCAAATCTAGAAGAAATGATGGCAAAGCTAGTTGAATCTCAAGCACAATTTATTACATCTCAAACCCAAATGAATGAGAGGTTTGATCAGTCATTAAGAACTCAACAAGCTTCCATTTTGAATCTAGAAAAACACGTAGGTACTCTTGCTAGCATGATGAGTGAGAGGGAACAAGGAAAGCTACCGAGTAATACTGAAGCAAATCCTCGGAATGAGAATGTTAATATGGTTTCAACGAATTCTGAAAAACCAGCACCAGAAGATGGGAAGGTTTTAGATGAGAGTAACAATGAAGAAGTTACACCACCACCACCCGAGTATGTAAAGCCAGTGGTGGCACCATACAGACCACCCATCTCGTTTCCAAGAAAAGGAGTTGAGTATGAGCAAGTAATAGGTAATAAAGTTTGTGATACCTCTGGAAAGAAGAAGAAGAAGAATAAAAAAGTGCAAGAAACAAAAACAGTAGAAGTAAACCCGGTGAAGACAGTTCCACCAAAACCTCCACCTAGGGTAGGTGATCCGGGTGAATTTATTGTTCCTTGTCTACTTAGTAACTGTGTCATGTATGATGCACTAGCAGATTTAGGTTCAAGTGTGAGTGTTATGCCTCTTTCATTATATAAGAGATTAGGTGTAGGTGAGTTAACTCCAACGGATATGAGTGTTCGACTCCTTGATCAAACCATTAAGCACCCAGTTGGAATTGCTGACAACCTACCCGTTCAAGTAGGTAATTTAACCTTTCTAGTCGAATTCATTGTCATTGACATAGAAGAGGACTCAAACGTTCCTCTAATTTTAGGTCGACCATTCTTAGCGTCCACCGGGGCGTTATTTGATGTAAGAAAGGGTAGAATGACACTTAGTAATGATGAGAAATCGATCACCTTTATGATTCGAAAGTCTAAATATCCACAAACCAAAACCGTTGAACCGACAAAAACGATTGGTAAGAACCATGTTGTTTTACCAACTCCAACGGTAATGCTTAACAATAATAGAACGCCTAAGTGTGGGGAAAATGAAGTAACACCTAATGATGACTTGATAATAAAGAACCCCATAGTTGATACGAAATTAAATGACCCCGTTATTAACTGTTCAATGAAGAAACTTTTTAAACGGGTTATTGATGCTAAAAGTAAGGGGAACTTTAAGTTATATAACCGGTTAGTATCCAATCTGTCGCCTAAAGAAAAGGCGAAGCTAGTTGAATTTGTGGATATTACGGAAAACGCTGGTCACTGGCTTAAAGCAAAATTCACAGATATGCAAGTTGATTATGGTCCAAGAGAAATTGACGATGAAGTTAATCACAATTTCGACACCACATCTACCTAAGTGTGAGGAGATTCAAATATTCTAAAAAGAAAATGCTGTTTGGAGTTAGTTGTTCTGTTCTCGTGTAGTTTCGAGAATGGAATCCGATTGGTCTTTTCCACTAGCAGACACTAAACAACTAGTTTTCTCCCCCCATTCTGAATTTTTTTTCTTTTTAGGTTTTATATGAAATTAATATGTTTTCTTTTTAAGTTTTGTGTGAATTTAAAAACAAAAATATACTTTATTTCATTAAGTTGAAAAAAAATGATTTCTAAAATTCGTCGTGAGTTGAAGACTAGGTCGTTGAGCCGAAATTACTTTACCAGAGGGCGGGGCGAAAAATTTTGTCATCATTATTTTTAATTTTATTGATTTAAAGTATGCAAAAAAAAAATATATTTGATTTTATAAATTTTTGAACGTGGGGTAATATACCCAACTTTAAAAATATGTATATATGTTTGTATTTTATCATGTAAACAACAGGGTAAAACAACGCACTTTCAAAGACTAACATTAAGTTCAGCAAAAGCTACTGATTTTGACGACAAGATGCAAAACAACAAATGTGATATAATAAATGAAGGAATGAACGATGAGGCGCGCCATCTATCATTCGACGAGCTTTGTAATTACAAACTGGGTATTTTTAATCACTTTCCTACACTAATCACCCTCATGAATTTATAATTATAGTCTGATTTCATGCAAATGAGGTGTGACGATCGCTCCAAATCCATATGGACGAACACGTCATTCATTGATTTCATTGCGAGGTATTTGACCTCTATATGATACGTTTTGTAAACATTGCATTCTTTTGAAAAGGCATACCATAAATGAATATTTAATTCCAAGGTTTTCGACATCTGATGATTTCTACATATAGACAATCACCGTAAATAATAGTTTACAATAATAATACTTCCGTTGACAATGCAGTCAAAATAGATACATGATGATGGTTTTGTGAATGCAACGTTTTCTTGAATAAAGCATGCAAGACTCCATGCACATAGCTTGTATATCATGTAAGCAAACAGCGGAAGACTTCTAGGGAACCTGAGAATACACATGCTAACAAGTGTCAACACAAAGGTTGGTGAGTTCATAGTTTTAATGTTTCGTATAATCTGTATATAAAGGTGGATCACAAGATTTCAGTTGTTTCATCCAGAAACGTTTATCAATAGATTATATAAAAGTGGATCACAAGATTTCAGTTGTTTCATCCAGAAACGTTTATCAAAATATTCTACGAAATTGAGCACCCTGGTAACTAAACTTTAACGTATATATAATTTGTACCCTTTGTATAATCATCTTAATAATACACGCAAACCAACGTGTACGCTTCTCAAATAGCATACGTCCGTTAAAAGGCTAGCGCTCTAGCTCGGACGGGGATATCAAGCCCTATGGATCCATATACTACTACTCGCGCCCACCAGTTCTTATAACTGGCAGTTACTAGTTACCAAAGCTAAGGGATTTTCGGTTCAAACTCAGTGTAGAATTTAGTATGTACTTGTATCCATTGTGTTTAAAATAAAGTGCATGTATTCTCAGCCCAAAAATATAGATTGCAAAAGCAATTAAAAAGGGAGCAAATGAAACTCACGCATATAAATATTGTATATCGGTTAATAAAGCATTTGCATGTATTCTCAGCCCAAAAATGTAGAGAGTAAAAGGGATCTTATGAAACTCACACATATAAATATTGTATATCGGTTAATAAAGCATTTGCATGTATTCTCAGCCCAAAAATGTAGAGAGTAAAAGGGATCTTATGAAACTCACACATATAAATATTGTATATCGGTTAATAAAGCATTTGCATGTATTCTCAGCCCAAAAATGTAGAGAGTAAAAGGGATCTTATGAAACTCACTGTTTTATATTGATATACAATATTGCAGGAAAGCACGTAGACGCATTGGATATAATAAGCACGAGGTTTGATTCACAAAAATACCCCCGAATATTACCCATAACCTCCTTGGCAATAACCCATATTTTCCTTAGCTCTAGCTTTCTCGGAAACTCGTTTTGAAAAATTACTTGGACAGCACTCCGTCGTAATATTTTATGTACATTATTATTTTTGTATCTCAAAAATAATAACACTAATAATAAAAATAATAAGATTAATAATAATCTTATTATTAATAATAATAATAATAATAATAATAATAATAATAATAATAATAATAATAATAATAATAATAATAATAATAATAATAAAATAAATAAATACGGAGTAAAAATAATATATGTGTGTGTGTGATTTATCTGGCCAAAACTCGAGAATTTATAGCACTTGGCCTGAAATCTGGAGTCATGCGACTCGCATGGAAATGGCCTTCTGGCCATGCGACTCGCATGAGGACCAGGGACAGCTCACATTGTTTTTGTCCTAACATTTGTCGACATAATAAAATATAAATATAATATATATAATTTAAATTAATTAATTATATATTATATTAAATTCACGTGCATAGTTGACTTGTAATTTTTGTTCCGATAAGTCGTACGTTGTCACTCGACTTATGTCCCGGTTCCGGTTTTTCGAACGCCCTTTCGTACGCTGAGAAAACTTGTACTTTACGTTTCGTGAATCGTACCTTTGTCAAAATATAGTCTTAAATCATCCATAAAATATACCACTGTAGCAAAGTTACTGTAGCAAAGTCAATTTTTACTGTAGCAATTCACTGTAGCAAGTCAATTTCACTGTAGCAAATAGTGATTTTTGAAAACACTGTAGCATTTTGAGTAATGTGGCAATTTGAAAACACTGTAACAAATTAGTGTTTAACTGGTTCATCTTAAACGCTTTAGTTAACTTATCTAAATATCAATTGAATCAATAAACGAATGTTACTATCGTTTATTATATATATGTATATATCTTTTTAATATACATAAATCAGTTTTTAAATACACATTGGAAGTTATTTATAAATAAATTTTAATAATAAATATTTCAACTTATCATATACATTCAAATAGATATTTAAACCAATAAGTTTAATGTACGGTATCAAACAATTAATACATTGTTACCTTTTCATGTTATAGTATATATGTATCTATTTACATATAATTGTTCGCGAATTGTCGAAAACAACCGAAGGGTATTTAAATATATAAAAGTAATTCAAAAATTTTGAGATTCAGTTTTACAGACTTTGCTTATCGTGTCGGAAATGTTAATCATACAAAGATTAAGTTTAAATTTAGTCGAAATTTTCGGGTCATCACAGTACCTACCCGTTAAAGAAATTTCGTCCCGAAATTTGAGTGAGGTCGTCATGGCTAACAATAAAAATGTTTTAATGACGAATATGGGTTGATAATAGAGTTTTATCTATGTTTGAATAATATAGATAAAATAATCCAATTACTCGAAGCGTATGAGAGAAGTTATCGTAATAAAGTGAAATGGAGAATAAAGATGCGTCTTATCTCTTAATGTAGTAACGATTGATTTCCGGATTTTAAGGAATAGAAAATTTTCATAATTTAAATAAGATTTGATTTTTCAGAATTTGCGGAAATTAAGATTTTCTTTGATTAAATGCGTAATCTGCCTCTATTGCTGCGTCCGATATTTTGCTATAAATTGACCTCTTTCGTTTCATTTATTTTCAACACTCCTATAATCTTCTTTCTTATTTCATACATCCCAATAGATTGTGAAAATGCTTAATCCAGTTCTGATTCTTGATATTTTCCTGGCTATCGTATCCTTCATTCTTCTTTTTCATCTGCCACCAGAGGAAGTTATTTTCTTCTACTATTACCTTGGGGTTATAGTGTTTTTCATTCTCCCGTGTCTTTATATTGCTATACGCATTGATATACACGGTTTGTAATTTCGGGGTTGTTATCGGGCTTTATGTTCTCCATTATATTTCGGAGCTTCATGCTTTCGTTTTCTCTTCCCGGCCTTAAGTCAAGCGAATAATGGTCCAGAATTCGTAGGTATGAATTTCAGAATAAACATAATTAATGTTCTAAGAAAGAAACGGTAATGGCACAATCTGACTTGTCAAATTACCAGAATATCCGGAAAAGACCAAATCATCAAGAAAATATTTTCTTGATATGTTTAGAGGTTAAATAGAATAAAAGAGTTATGTAACATGGTTTATGATGAGGGTGTGATCTGTGAACCTTTGTCACGTTCCATTAGAAACTCAACATGACTTACTGTAATATAATCACGTTGATCAAGTGTCATTACATTATACTAACTCATGCTTCAGTTCCCAACATTACTTCAAAACATCCATTTTTTCGAATTTTTTTTTTTATTTTAGAAATTAAAATAGTTTCTTTTATGATGTAACACAGATAGCGCGAAGAGGTAATGATTTCAGATAAGAATGGTTTAAAAAAATATCTTCAGAAATATGGAGGATATTTATAATGGGAGATACGATGATATCTTTAGAATATTTAAGATAAGATGATGATGAAGAATATTGTCCGCAAAGGTTTTAGTGTAAGGAGCAAGGTATTCTTTAATGATTTCAGCAGACTCTGAATCATTTGGATTCTTTGAAGGTAGATTTAGTCTTTGTGATTTGTCCACAGCCTCCTTCATGGTCTGCTCAATCCGTTTTTCAATTCCAAACCTTCTCTTTTTCTCTGCTTTACCACCATACTATTCTTTATCATCAAACTTTTGACTGTTAAGGTCGTTTACAGTTTTTGCTGCTTTATCAACATTTTTCCAAAATTCGGAGAACTAGTTTCGTAGTTTGGGGTGTTTTTCAGAAACTTCACATTCGAAGTATGTAAGTCCAGGAGGTAGACGTTATATGTACATATAACTGTTGGCGTAGACGTGCTACAAGATTTCAAGATACTGATTGCTAATTCCCGATAGTTGGTATGGCAATTGCCGTTACAAGATGTGGATGAGTACATGATACGGTTTCAATGAGTATAAAGATTTTTCGGAAGGTCAAAGATCAATGAAGTTGTTGGTAAATTTACTGCTAATGTGGTGAAACATGAAAGGTTCCCTGATAACAAAAACGTATATGCCAAAGTTACAAGTCTGAAAGGTCGTCGTTGACTGATTGAACGATTGATAATACTGGATACTTTGAAAAGGAATTGCAAGGTTATTTTCGGTAAAAACAATGCTAAAGGATTTATCACAGATACGTGTTAAAGTTTTACTTAGGTTTCGAGAGCTTTCCAGATGTATGATTATAAGTACAAATCTTTCTTCTCGTAGATATCGTGTAGTTGGTTTGTCTTCTCGTTTGTTCATTAGTTGAAGTGTTTCCAAGAATTTCGATGGGTTTGAACGCAAAATGTAATCATATGATGTTCTAGTACTGTTCTGAATTCAAAGCATGGTTTTCGAAGCATGGTTTTGAAAGATGTAGGAATCTAAGAGTGATGTTTTTCATTTAATCTTGACTTGGATTCTGATCTATCGAAATCAGAATATGAAATTGAATGAAAATGGTTATTCTGCGATGAACAGATACGTATATCTATAGGTTTGAGCAGTATAGTTAATGATTGCTGAATCAGAATTGAAGAATGTATAGTGTAACATATTAATGTGGAATTTATATATTTCTAGGGTATTACCTACCCATTAAAATATTCTCATCATTAACAGTTTGTACAAAAGGATTTTCATTTATAATCTTTATGAAAATATATGTATGTATATTTCCTTCAGATGTAATATAGATTTAATGAGTTATTAAACTCATTTGATTTTCGGTTGGAACTAGAAATGAATAATCTCTTCTATATTAAAGATTACATAATCGTCGCAGGATATTTCTCCAATGAAGTTATGAATTAATACTTCATCGTTTATAGTTATTAGTATTCTTCGGTGTCTACGGTGCGTATGAGGTTGATACTCGTGGGACAGATTGTGAAGTTGAGGTTTGCGATGAAGATGTTGTTGGTGATGGTAATGGTACTGTTGGTGTTGTTGTCGGTGGTACTGTTGATGCCGGTGATGCTGCTGGTGTTTGTAACCTTTGCACCATATTCTCCAAAGCCACTACCCGAGCACGAAGCTCGTTGACTTCTTCTACTACACCAGGATGATTGGCGGTTCGGACGAGCGGATGAATAAGATCCAGAATTTGAGAGAGTATATGATCATGACGAGATATTCTGGAGATGAGAGAGAAAATGGTATCACGAACAGGTTCGCCGGTAAGTGCTTCAGGTTCTTCGCCAAGAGGGCAATGTGGTGGATGGAAGGGATCGCCTTCTTCTTGTCTCCAATAATTAAGTAGGCTACGAACCCATCCCCAATTCATCCAGAATAGATGATGGCTAATTGGTTGATCCATTCCGGTTACACTGTCTTCGGAATTCAGGTGAATATCCATATCGGAATAGCTGTCAGTGTTTGAACTAGATATGGGATCCATCTTGTATAAATAGGGAGATGATTTTTTTTTATATGAATTAGATTATAGAATTTAGTTTGGTATTCTTCAATACATAATTTACATATGTATATATAATACCAAATTTCATAAATCACGGAGAAATTTTCGGAAGATATCAGGAAAAGTTTACAGTAATAGATACGCTAAGATATGAATTTTTGTCTATACACTATTTATGCAATAAATGCAGGAAAACGTGTCTAGACTTAAGAATGATAAGCATGTAATTTTCGATAAGAAATGATAAGCAAAACTTTTAACTTGCAGACACGGTCGAAGTCCAGACTTACTAATGCATCTTAACAACTATCAGTTAGACACATTCATGCAAGACCTGATTCGCTAGGACCAACGCTCTGATACCAACTGTGACGATCGCTCCAAATCCATATGGACGAACACGTCATTCATTGATTTCATTGCGAGGTATTTGACCTCTATATGATACGTTTTGTAAACATTGCATTCTTTTGAAAAGGCATACCATAAATGAATATTTAATTCCAAGGTTTTCGACATCTGATGATTTCTACATATAGACAATCACCGTAAATAATAGTTTACAATAATAATACTTCCGTTGACAATGCAGTCAAAATAGATACATGATGATGGTTTTGTGAATGCAACGTTTTCTTGAATAAAGCATGCAAGACTCCATGCACATAGCTTGTATATCATGTAAGCAAACAGCGGAAGACTTCTAGGGAACCTGAGAATAAACATGCTAACAAGTGTCAACACAAAGGTTGGTGAGTTCATAGTTTTAATGTTTCGTATAATCTGTATATAAAGGTGGATCACAAGATTTCAGTTGTTTCATCCAGAAACGTTTATCAATAGATTATATAAAAGTGGATCACAAGATTTCAGTTGTTTCATCCAGAAACGTTTATCAAAATATTCTACGAAATTGAGCACCCTGGTAACTAAACTTTAACGTATATATAATTTGTACCCTTTGTATAATCATCTTAATAATACACGCAAACCAACGTGTACGCTTCTCAAATAGCATACGTCCGTTAAAAGGCTAGCGCTCTAGCTCGGACGGGGATATCAAGCCCTATGGATCCATATACTACTACTCGCGCCCACCAGTTCTTATAACTGGCAGTTACTAGTTACCAAAGCTAAGGGATTTTCGGTTCAAACTCAGTGTAGAATTTAGTATGTACTTGTATCCATTGTGTTTAAAATAAAGTGCATGTATTCTCAGCCCAAAAATATAGATTGCAAAAGCAATTAAAAAGGGAGCAAATGAAACTCACGCATATAAATATTGTATATCGGTTAATAAAGCATTTGCATGTATTCTCAGCCCAAAAATGTAGAGAGTAAAAGGGATCTTATGAAACTCACACATATAAATATTGTATATCGGTTAATAAAGCATTTACATGTATTCTCAGCCCAAAAATGTAGAGAGTAAAAGGGATCTTATGAAACTCACACATATAAATATTGTATATCGGTTAATAAAGCATTTGCATGTATTCTCAGCCCAAAAATGTAGAGAGTAAAAGGGATCTTATGAAACTCACTGTTTTATATTGATATACAATATTGCAGGAAAGCACGTAGACGCATTGGATATAATAAGCACGAGGTTTGATTCACAAAAATACCCCCGAATATTACCCATAACCTCCTTGGCAATAACCCATATTTTCCTTAGCTCTAGCTTTCTCGGAAACTCGTTTTGAAAAATTACTTGGACAGCACTCCGTCGTAATATTTTATGTACATTATTATTTTTGTATCTCAAAAATAATAACACTAATAATAAAAATAATAAGATTAATAATAATCTTATTAATAATAATAATAATAATAATAATAATAATAATAATAATAATAATAATAATAATAATAATAATAATAATAAAATAAATAAATACGGAGTAAAAATAATATATGTGTGTGTGTGATTTATCTGGCCAAAACTCGAGAATTTATAGCACTTGGCCTGAAATCTGGAGTCATGCGACTCGCATGGAAATGGCCTTCTGGCCATTCGACTCGCATGAGGACCAGGGACAGCTCACATTGTTTTTGTCCTAACATTTGTCGACATAATAAAATATAAATATAATATATATAATTTAAATTAATTAATTATATATTATATTAAATTCACGTGCATAGTTGACTTGTAATTTTTGTTCCGATAAGTCGTACGTTGTCACTCGACTTATGTCCCGGTTCCGGTTTTTCGAACGCCCTTTCGTACGCTGAGAAAACTTGTACTTTACGTTTCGTGAATCGTACCTTTGTCAAAATATAGTCTTAAATCATCCATAAAATATACCACTGTAGCAAAGTTACTGTAGCAAAGTCAATTTTTACTGTAGCAATTCACTGTAGCAAGTCAATTTCACTGTAGCAAATAGTGATTTTTGAAAACACTGTAGCATTTTGAGTAATGTGGCAATTTGAAAACACTGTAACAAATTAGTGTTTAACTGGTTCATCTTAAACGCTTTAGTTAACTTATCTAAATATCAATTGAATCAATAAACGAATGTTACTATCGTTTATTATATATATGTATATATCTTTTTAATATACATAAATCAGTTTTTAAATACACATTGGAAGTTATTTATAAATAAATTTTAATAATAAATATTTCAACTTATCATATACATTCAAATAGATATTTAAACCAATAAGTTTAATGTACGGTATCAAACAATTAATACATTGTTACCTTTTCATGTTATAGTATATATGTATCTATTTACATATAATTGTTCGCGAATTGTCGAAAACAACCGAAGGGTATTTAAATATATAAAAGTAATTCAAAAATTTTGAGATTCAGTTTTACAGACTTTGCTTATCGTGTCGGAAATGTTAATCATACAAAGATTAAGTTTAAATTTAGTCGAAATTTTCGGGTCATCACATGAGGGCATTGCATGATCTCAAGTGTGGGGAAGGGTTATAAATTCTCTCGGGTTTATACTTGGCTTATTTTCTAAATATTATGAAAATTTTAAAATTTTTTAACTAAATGAATTCAAAATCATGTTTATACATATTTATGAACGATAAAACTAGGTGTTAATGCCGAAATTATTGTTACCTCGGAAAGGACATAAATTGAGAAACAACTAAAACGCTTGAATTTATTTATTAAGATATAAAAAGACGCATGAAAAAAGCCAAGTGTGGGGAGAATGTACCAAGTTATTTAATTAAAAACTATCTATCACATGTTTTTGTAAAGTTATTGCAGGTGCTTTTACTTTGGACTAAATTAACTGGTTTACCCGATTTACTGTAAGAAAGATGGATCTACACGATGAATCAATTCCATCATTAAAAGGAAGTAAAGTCTTCCGAAAAAGAAACGCGCTTCTTGATTTAGGTCATGAAGTTGTCGTCCAGACCAGCTGTAGGTTGACGAAAAATCTAGAAAAGTCATCTCTAAAATCAGCAGGAAATCCTCGGACCTCAGCATCTAACAGGGTCGCCATGTGGTCAGATTTATCCTAACCATGAGAAGGATTTATCTCGCACAATGGGGGAGCACCGTGAAAATTAGCTTGATAAGACTAATGAATCAAATCCCCAGAAAGGATAATCTCCTTAAAGATCAAAAATCAGCTTTTAAGACTGATATTACTCAATCCTTGAGATTGACCTTAAAGATTGAGAATTCAAACTCATGGAATTCAATGATATCTAAACTCGAGCTTGAACGAGAAAATATTTTGATCAAAAATACAAACCGATTTGTTTTCTGAAAATCCATTTTCAATGCGTTCATTACCATTGAACGTAAAATCCTGAGAATTCATCAGAATTCATTAGGTCACCTGAACCAAATCGGGTGTCAACCGTAAGAAACGGTGGTTGCATAGCATGGTCGGAGACAGGACCTTGTGCCAGACCGAAAAATCATAGGATGATCTTTACTATTACTCCTACAAAGGATAGTACTAGCATCCGACACGTTTTAAGACCATAATCATATGCATGTCATTAGACATTGCCTTAAGAGTTTCTTGTTCATCGCTTTCCTTTACAACCAGACGGTAGTTTACCGAAAGGTAATATACGGAACAAGTAAACTGGACGTGTTGCTTTCCCAATACAAGGTTAGCAAGTGGGTAACACAAAACCACAAGTGTTGAGCTAAAATTTTCAAATCTGAAACCCACACAACCCACAAAAATATTTTACAAACACCGGTGAAGGGTTATTCCGGAAAACTTATGTAGGGTAAAAGCTAGATTAAATTTTCAAAAAGATCAAATATTTTCATAAAGATCCAATTTCCTTAAGGATCTACATTTTCATAGTCATGTGGGACTGTAAACCACCTTTCAAATGTGCACTTTGCTTTGGAAACCAAAAGTAAATCGGCTATTTGATTGCAAGTGTCGTTGACCTAAACCCGAGGCAACTGTGGATGACACACCCACCTTTAACCATGGTTCTATCGTTACTATCATTGTTTATACCACCATATCAAAATCACTAATGTACAAAGTGTGATGAATAAAAAAGTGATTCATGTATGTTTTTATTTCAAGTTCTGTATTGCTTGAGGACAAGCAACGCTTAAGTGTGGGAATATTGATAAGGCTAAAAAGGAACATATATTTCATAGCAATATCCCTTCTAAATAATAGGTTTTCATATGTAATTGTATTATATTTTCATTGTAATTGTTTATATTAAATAAGTGCGAAGACAAAAGGCGAAAACGACGAATTGAAGACACAAAGGTCCAAAAAGCTCAAAAGTACAAGATACAATCAAAAAGGTTCAAATTATTGATGAAAAACGTCTAAAAATGACAAGAGTACAAGTTACAAAACGCAAAGTACAAGATATTAAATTATACGAAAGGACGTTCGAAAATCCGGAACCGGTACCCGAGCCAACTATCAACGCTCGACGCAACGAAGCTGAAAGTACAAGTCAACTATGCACAAGAATATAATATAATATTTAAATAATTCATAATAAGAATAATAATAAATAATAAAAAGTTGTTAATTGATCATAGTTAAGGGGTCATAAGTGAAAGTTTGAATTCAAAATTCGTCTATAAAAGAACGAATTCTGATCGATTATAGATCTATCCCAATTCTCTCTTTCTATCTTTCTGTAAACATATTTATATATATTATAATTTTAATTTTAGATAATAATAATAATAATGGTATGTTAGCGAATATTGTAAGGATTTAAGTCAGAACTCTGTCCGTGTAACGCTACGCGATTAATCATCACTGTAAGCTATGTTCTTCCTTTTTAATTTAATGTCTCGTAACTAAGTTATTATTATGCTTATTTGAGCCGAAGTAATCGTGATGTTGGGCTAAAATATTAAGACGGGGTTATTGAACTTTGTACCATAATTAAGGTTTGGGCAAAAGACCGACACTTGTGGAAATTGGACTATTGACTATTAATAGATGGGGGGTATTGTCTAATTGAGTGACAACTCATTGGAGTCTGTCGAACCTATCTATAAATTAATTAACCTAATAATTAATAATGATTATGGTTCTCCTATTTAGTGACGTTGTCCTATTATAATCATTTAATTAATTATTCGGGTTGGGTAATTGATTATTCAAACTGATCAAGTGGGTAAATTAATATTCATATCTAATCAAAACAGGGGTGGATTACATACAGTGATAACTGGTGTAATTGTTGACAGAAGTGATAACTGCGTCACAGTTTAAATCCTTAATTAGTTGGAATATTTAACTTCGGGTATAAGGGTAATTTGACGAGGACACTCGCACTTTATATTTATGACCGATGGACTATTATGGACAAAAACCAGATAGGTATCAAATAAACCAGGACAAAGGATGTCACACCCCCAGTTAGGGCCTGGGTGAAATGTGACTTAATATCAAATCAACCAACATATTATAATATACGAGAACAATACTAAATGATAAAACAAACTTTATTGAGCACGCAGCGGAAAATGAAACGTAGTTACAATGATAGGAATAACAATAATGGAAATGTTCACATGCAGAAGTAATAAATGCGATATCTCTTGATCCTATGTCCAAGTAGCATCACATAAGCAGTAAGTATAAGAGCTTGAATCAAACAGCACCTGAGACAAAACATGCTAAAGTGTCAACCAAAAGGTTGAGTGAAGTTCATAGGTTTAACAAATAAGTTTGACCGTTTGTTTTAGACCACAAGATTTAATTTGTAAGGTTGATCTCCCGCAGGATCAAAAAGTTATGCCAGTGCGTGATATTTAGACTAAACGTTCAAGTTTACCCCATGACAAGTTGTGTCTGTCCTTGTCGGTTTAATTTCATTATCAAGTAATACAAAGACTTAGTCAAATGTATCGGGGACGTTACTCCCGATAGGCCTACCCCCAATAAATAAGCATGCCGCAGCACTTAAAAATATCACTGTAGGGACTTAGTCGGACATAGCCGGGTATAGCATAGTTTTAGCAGTTGGTACTTGTGTCTAAATTGTAAATAGTAAAAGCAGCATGTGTCTCACCCCAAATAAGTTAAATAAGTTTGCTAGCAATAAAGAGTGGGGCTATGAATTCACCTTAGTAAGTAGAGAGAGAGTTATTCCTCGGAATAAAGAGTTGAACGAGTGAGCAGGAAAGTCAACCTATTGACATTTAAGAGTAGTTAAGTGTTTTGCCCATGTTTAAGTTTAAGTATGTGTTTAAGTATAGTTTGTTTTACTAAGTTTCTATTCCTAGTAAGTTACTATTTTTATAATGTTTCCATTTTTAGAAAGTTTCTTATTTTACTAAGTTTCTATGACTATAGAGTTTCTACTTTTATGAGTGTTTTTCATTTTAGGATACTTGCCGTATTAGATAAGCTTCCAATCACCCCTTTCCCTTCGAATGGCTAATTTAGATCTAGGGGCTTGAGCCATAGGACCCTTTAAATCGGAAGTCCAAACCCTCTGCCTAGAATCTCGTAGAAACCATTCGTCAAGAAAGTTCGAAGATCTATACATCTCTAATACATATCCCAAAATATTTTTGTGCTACAATATAAGTAGTAGGTTATAGGTGCTAGTAATAGTAATAGTGTATACATGTTAAGTACTAGTATAAGTAGTATTAGGGTTTAAGGTTTTAATATGTATATGTATATATAATTCGTATATATACATAAAAATATTTTTTTTTTTTTACATGTATATATGTATATATAAATCTAGGAGTGTTTATGTATATACTTATGAATAACAAGTTTATAATATGAATATGAATTAACAAAGATTAAAGTTTATGTAAATAGTTTAGGGTTTATGTTATACCTTTGAAGATTCAAGATAATTAACAAAGAAAAGATGAACACGATGAAGATGGAAGATCAAAGCCTTAAAAATCTTGAAGAACTCCTTGAAGATTCTTGAAGAACACGAAGAACAAGCTTGAAGATCCGAATACCACAAGAGAGGGAGAGGGAGAGATTGTTTTTGAGAGAGGATTTTGGTGTGATTTGTGAATGAGAAACTAGGAGTTTATATAGTGCAAGTATTAGAGTGTTAGTCAACATAAGGATGTTCTAATTAATGATTTTATTTTATTTTATAATTTTTAGTCAACAATAGGTGGTACTAGTTTATATATATATTATTTTAATTTTTAGTCAACATAAGGATGTAATTGTTTAAGATTCTTTAGTCTCATTATTATTACTATTATTACTATTATTATTTTTTACATTTACTACATGATAAGTATTATTTTCTTTTTACTAATTCATGACTTGTATATATTTAGTTCTCAATTGTTTTATTATTTATATAAATGTCAATTTTTATTTATTACTTATAGGTTATCAGTTATAATATTACATAAATGCATAAATTTTAATTAGCAGTGAGTGTCGACTAACAGTTTATTATTTTCATCTTTTATTAACTTGTCAATTATTGCACAAAGTTAATTAATATGTTTTCTAACTCTTAATACTTAACAATTGTTGATTAAAGTTTAATCATTAAGTTTTGATTATATTGTTTGGGCATTTAATATTGGAAAAATATATAATGGAAAAATGAGGGTCGTTATAGTACCTCCCCGTTATTGAAAACTTCGTCCCGAAGTTTTTAGGTAGTTTTCTCGTTTGCATCAGCAGTTGAGAAGAGATGGGGATATTTCCGTTTCATATGGTCTTTGCGTTCCCAGGTATATTCGGGGCCTCTACGCGAATTCCACCAGACTTTAACGATAGGTATATTGCTTTTACGCGTTTGTTTGACCTCTCCTTCCATGATTTCTATAGGTTCTTCAACGAAGTGCATTTGCTCATCAATGCGGACATCATCCAGAGGAATAACGAGTGTGTCATCGGCAAGACACCGTTTAAGATTTGAGACATGAAACACATCATGTACTTGACTAAGTTCGGTTGGCAGTTCTAATCGGTATGCCACGGGACCGACTCTTTTAGTGATTGTGAATGGTCCAACATATCGTGGACTGAGTTTACTTCGCTTACCGAAGTGGACAACACCTTTCCAAGGGGATACTTTCAACATGACTTTATCTCCAACTTGGTATTCGATGTCTTTTCGTTTCTTATTGGCATAGCTTTTCTGTCGGCTACGGGCAGTTTCTAAACGTTGCTTGATTTGAACGATCTTTTCGGTAGTTTCGTGAATAATTTCAGGACCAGTTAAATGTCTGTCCTCAAGTTCATCCCAACACAAAGGGGATCTACACTTCCGTCCATATAAAGCTTCAAAAGGTGCAGCCTTAATGCTGGAGTGATAACTGTTATTATAAGAAAATTCAACCAAAGGTAGATGTCTATCCCATCCTTTGCCGAAATCGATTGCACAAGCACGTAGCATATCCTCCATAGTTTGAATGGTTCGTTCACTTTGACCATCGGTTTGCGGATGATAAGCTGTACTCATGTCGAGTTGAGTTCCAAGAGCAGATTGTAAAGTTTTCCAAAATCTAGAAACAAATCGACTATCGCGATCAGAAATGATCGAGATAGGAACACCATGACGTGAGACGATTTCTTTAATATAAAGCTGTGCTAATCTCTCCATCTTGTCGGTTTCCTTGATTGGTATGAAATGTGCAGATTTAGTAAGACGATCAACTACGACCCAAATAGTATCGTTACCGTTCGAAGTCTTAGGTAACTTAGTAACGAAGTCCATAGTGATACCTTCCCACTTCCACTGCGGAATGTCGGGTTGTGTCAATAGACCAGAAGGCTTTTGATGTTCGGCCTTGACTTTCAAACAAGTGAGACACTTACTAACATAAGTAGCAATATCGGCTTTCATGTTAGGCCACCAGTAGAATTCCTTCACATCGTGATACATCTTACTGGAACCGGGATGGATAGAATATCTAGTCTTATGTGCTTCATCCAAGACTAGTTCGCGAAGATTACCAAAACGAGGAACCCAGATTCTATTGCCAAAGTACCGTGTACCATTAGCTTTCACTTGAAGTTGGTTCTCAAAACCAATAGGTCCTTCACCTTCGATAAGTGTCGGTCTAATAGCTTCCAATTGAGCTTCACAGATTCGTGAAATAAGATTCGATTTGATTTTTAGGTTTAAAGCACGAACACGTTTAATATCGTCTTTTCGACTAAGGGCATCGGCAACTACATTCGCCTTGCCAGGATGATATTTCAGCTCACAATAATAATCGTTCAATGTCTCGAGCCATCGACTTTGCCTCATATTCAGCTGTTTTTGATCAAAGATGTGTCGAAGACTTTTATGGTCAGTGTACACCGTAAAGTGATTACCATAGAGATAATGTCTCCATATCTTTAATGCAAATACCACGGCACCTAACTCTAGGTCATGTGTGGTATAGTTTACTTCATGTTTCTTCAACTGTCTAGATGCATAGGCGATAACCTTCTCTCGTTGCATTAAAACACAACCAAAGCCATGCTTTGAGGCATCGCAGTAAACAACAAAGTCGTCGGTACCTTCAGGTAAAGAAAGAATCGGGGCTGTGGTCAACTTCTCCTTCAGAATCTTGAAAGCAGATTCCTGTTCTTCGGACCACTCAAATTTCTTCCCTTTTTGAGTCAGCTTTGTAAGAGGTTTGGCAATGAGAGAAAAATCTTTTATAAACCTTCGATAGTAACCGGCAAGTCCCAAAAATTGACGAATATGCTTTGCAGTCTTTGGTATCTCCCAGTTCTGAATAGCAGTAATCTTAGCTGGATCGACATGTATTCCGTTTCTATCAACAACATGTCCGAGAAATTGTACGGTTTTGAGCCAAAACTCGCACTTAGAAAATTTAGCATAAAGTTGTTCCTTTCGTAAGAGTTCAAGAATCATGCGCAAATGTTGCTCATGCTCTTTCTCATTCTTCGAATAGATCAAGATGTCGTCAATGAATACGATGACAAATTTGTCAAGATACGGTTTACAAACACGATTCATGAGGTCCATGAACACGGCAGGAGCATTAGTTAAACCAAAAGGCATGACACAGAATTCATAGTGCCCATAACGAGTGCGAAAAGCAGTCTTAGGAATATCGGATTCCTTGACCTTGAGTTGGTGATAACCGGATCTTAAATCAATCTTTGAATAAACACTTGACCCTTGAAGTTGGTCAAATAGATCATCAATACGTGGCAACGGATAACGGTTCTTGATAGTAAGCTTGTTAAGTTCGCGGTAATCAATGCACATCCTTAATGTACCATCCTTCTTTTTAACAAACAGAATAGGAGCTCCCCAAGGGGACGAGCTTGGACGAATGAAACCTTTATCCAATAGTTCTTGGAGTTGGTTGGATAATTCCTTCATTTCGGAAGGTGCTAAACGGTATGGTGCTTTAGCAACAGGAGCAGCACCAGGAGTTAAATCAATTTGGAATTCAACTTGTCGAGGAGGTGGAATACCCGGAAGATCTTCGGGAAACACATCGGGAAAGTCTTTAACTACTGGTACATCTTCAATTCGCTTCTCTTTCGATTCAATCAGATTAACGTGGGCTAGAATAGCTGGATAACCTTTCATAAGGTATTTGCGGGTTTTAATACAGGAGATAATATTGAGATTGGAACCACTCTTTTCACCTTGGATAATAAGAGTCTCTCCATTTCCTAATGGAACATGAACGGTTTTATCGTAACACATGATCGCAGCTCTTAATGGACGTAACCAATCCATTCCAACTACGACATCGAAACTTCCTAGCTCGACCGGCAAAAGGTCTATCTTAAATTCTTTGCTGGCTAAGATTAGGTTGCAGTTTTTATAAATTTTATCAACTTTCATGATCTTTCCATTGGCTACTTCTACTAATCGTTTAGTTTCTAAGGGTTGAGGCTTTTCAGTAAATAGGGTACAAAATTCATTAGATACGTAACTTCGGTCGGCACCAGTATCGAATAAAATAGTTGCGTAGCAATTATTGACGAGATACGTACCCGTGATGACCTCATCTTCATCTCGGGCTTCAGCAGCAGTAATAACAAATGCACGACCCTTTGCAGCAGTAGTATTGGCTCCAGTAGCAGGATTATCTCTCTTCTTAGGGCAATTTGGACTAATGTGTCCCTTTTCCCCACAAGTATAACAAGTAGGAGGAGCTTTGGCAGGAACAATAGATTTATTCTTTGGAGGAGTCCTACACGTCTTAGCTACGTGTCCCACTTTCTTACACAACGAACAAGTGGCAGTGCACTGCCCCGGGTGATGCCTTTCACAACGAACACAAAAAGGATAAGTGCCCTTATAATTCGTCCTTGTACTATCCATAAGCTTTTTACTAACATTCTGAGTTGAACCTTGAGACGGCTCAAACTTCCTCTTACCATCATTACCCTTGGTTTCAACTTGCTTATTGGCCGACGCCCTTCTTCTCTTGGCCAACATGAGATTTTGTGCCATGAGAATCACAGCATCCAAAGTAACCTTCTCAGCAGCAATAACATTCCCTTGAACATCCTCGGGAAGACCTTCAATATACCGCTCAATTCTTCTAGCTTCAGTAGGAAACATTTCAGGACATAGAGTAGAAAGCTCCAGATAACGATTGGTATAATTCTCAATGTCAGTACCCTTGACCCTGAGTTCCCAGAACTCAGCTTCAAGCTTCTGAACTTGACTCCTTGGGCAGAATTTGTTGACCATCATACTTTTGAGTTCGTCCCATGGAATTGCATTAGCATTATCAATTCCTACGGACTTGGCATAAGCAGTCCACCAAGTTAAAGCATTACCACCCAACGAGCTAGTGGCATACTTTACTCGATCATCATCACCACAGTTGCAAATACGGAAAATAGATTCCATCTTTTCGAACCAACGAACTAGTTCGACAGCTTCTTCGTTTCCCTTAAAAGCGGGAGGGTGACAGTTTGTAAAGTCCTTGTAGGAACAAGGTTTTGGTTGAGTATTAGCATGATTAGCTTGGGCGTTGCCTTGGGCAGCAGCGAGTAACTGTTGGAATTGCTCAGTAGTTAACACAACGTTGTTAACGGTAGGTGCAGCTGGACGAACCATGATGTCACTACATAAAAGTGAACATATATTTGATAAGTTTAACAAGTTATAAGTTTGAGTAATCACAAGTATGAATAAACTAAAGTATTGATATCGCATGATATTAATAAAACACTTTATATTATTAGAACGAGGCATTAAATAAGCCTTTATTACACGATTCGGAAATAGAAATTGTTTAAGGCACAGCCTTTACATAGATGGAAAATAGGAAAAATAACTAGGAAATATTAAGATTGAAGTAGTCTTCATATTTCGTCTCCAACCTTCTTCATAAACTCCTCAACTTTCTCATTTTTCGACTTTTGTTTCTCATAGAGATACTCGAAGTTGTCATAAAGGTTGGTAACACGACTGTTTACGGCATTAGTGTTGTACTCTCTTATGGCAAGTTGTTCGTCGACTCGACCTTTCTCCATTTTCATTCGGACATCAACATCCTCCTTGAGGTAAGCAAGTGATTGCTTTCCCCAGCGAGTGTTGCGTTCTTCCTCGCACTTTAGCATCAGCAACTCCTTTCTTAGCTCGACGTTTTCTTTCATAAGTTTCTTCATTCGACGATCCGCTCTTTCCATGTGGCGAAGTAGACCTCCAATGTTTCTCTCGGTATCGTTTCGTAATCTCATGATTTCATACTTAGGACCATCATAAAAAGGAGATCGGGCTCTCTTCCTTGATGGACCAACTTCTTCATGCCGTTTTCCCTTATCTTGGGTTCTCGGAGTTGGGTAGTATTGAGGAGACCCATGTGAATCTAAAATAGTATTCGGGCTATAATTCAGCGGTGGTGAAGCAGGATTATAAAGAGGACTTCGAACTGGTCTCGAAGTTGAAGAGTGTCCAACACCTACTTCGGTGGTAGGGTTGTGAGTTGCTTTGTTGGACTTGTTAACGCTTGAGCTTGACATCCTATCATTAGGAAAGAGACCTTGATTAGAATCTTTGAGTCAAGTTTATTAAAGCATAATTGTTAAGATTATACGACAATCCTAAGTGCTTTAAGTCCAAGGCAGGAAAGGTTATAGTTTCCTAGATTGCTAAGGCACCCTAGCTAACAAGTAAGGCACACATAAAAATGCAATCCTGGTTCTCTATAACAGCCTGGCTTGCTCTGATACCAATCTGTCACACCCCCAGTTAGGGCCTGGGTGAAATGTGACTTAATATCAAATCAACCAACATATTATAATATACGAGAACAATACTAAATGATAAAACAAACTTTATTGAGCACGCAGCGGAAAATGAAACGTAGTTACAATGATAGGAATAACAATAATGGAAATGTTCACATGCAGAAGTAATAAATGCGATATCTCTTGATCCTATGTCCAAGTAGCATCACATAAGCAGTAAGTATAAGAGCTTGAATCAAACAGCACCTGAGACAAAACATGCTAAAGTGTCAACCAAAAGGTTGAGTGAAGTTCATAGGTTTAACAAATAAGTTTGACCGTTTGTTTTAGACCACAAGATTTAATTTGTAAGGTTGATCTCCCGCAGGATCAAAAAGTTATGCCAGTGCGTGATATTTAGACTAAACGTTCAAGTTTGCCCCATGACAAGTTGTGTCTGTCCTTGTCGGTTTAATTTCATTATCAAGTAATACAAAGACTTAGTCAAATGTATCGGGGACGTTACTCCCGATAGGCCTACCCCCAATAAATAAGCATGCCGCAGCACTTAAAAATATCACTGTAGGGACTTAGTCGGACATAGCCGGGTATAGCATAGTTTTAGCAGTTGGTACTTGTGTCTAAATTGTAAATAGTAAAAGCAGCATGTGTCTCACCCCAAATAAGTTAAATAAGTTTGCTAGCAATAAAGAGTGGGGCTATGAATTCACCTTAGTAAGTAGAGAGAGAGTTATTCCTCGGAATAAAGAGTTGAACGAGTGAGCAGGAAAGTCAACCTATTGACATTTAAGAGTAGTTAAGTGTTTTGCCCATGTTTAAGTTTAAGTATGTGTTTAAGTATAGTTTGTTTTACTAAGTTTCTATTCCTAGTAAGTTACTATTTTTATAATGTTTCCATTTTTAGAAAGTTTCTTATTTTACTAAGTTTCTATGACTATAGAGTTTCTACTTTTATGAGTGTTTTTCATTTTAGGATACTTGCCGTATTAGATAAGCTTCCAATCACCCCTTTCCCTTCGAATGGCTAATTTAGATCTAGGGGCTTGAGCCATAGGACCCTTTAAATCGGAAGTCCAAACCCTCTGCCTAGAATCTCGTAGAAACCATTCGTCAAGAAAGTTCGAAGATCTATACATCTCTAATACATATCCCAAAATATTTTTGTGCTACAATATAAGTAGTAGGTTATAGGTGCTAGTAATAGTAATAGTGTATACATGTTAAGTACTAGTATAAGTAGTATTAGGGTTT
The DNA here is from genome assembly GCF_046630445.1 of Rutidosis leptorrhynchoides. Taxonomy (NCBI): domain Eukaryota; kingdom Viridiplantae; phylum Streptophyta; class Magnoliopsida; order Asterales; family Asteraceae; genus Rutidosis; species Rutidosis leptorrhynchoides. The sequence continues at coordinate 64,157,651 of NC_092334.1, forward strand.
AAGGTTTTAATATGTATATGTATATATAATTCGTATATATACATAAAAATATTTTTTTTTTTTTACATGTATATATGTATATATAAATCTAGGAGTGTTTATGTATATACTTATGAATAACAAGTTTATAATATGAATATGAATTAACAAAGATTAAAGTTTATGTAAATAGTTTAGGGTTTATGTTATACCTTTGAAGATTCAAGATAATTAACAAAGAAAAGATGAACACGATGAAGATGGAAGATCAAAGCCTTAAAAATCTTGAAGAACTCCTTGAAGATTCTTGAAGAACACGAAGAACAAGCTTGAAGATCCGAATACCACAAGAGAGGGAGAGGGAGAGATTGTTTTTGAGAGAGGATTTTGGTGTGATTTGTGAATGAGAAACTAGGAGTTTATATAGTGCAAGTATTAGAGTGTTAGTCAACATAAGGATGTTCTAATTAATGATTTTATTTTATTTTATAATTTTTAGTCAACAATAGGTGGTACTAGTTTATATATATATTATTTTAATTTTTAGTCAACATAAGGATGTAATTGTTTAAGATTCTTTAGTCTCATTATTATTACTATTATTACTATTATTATTTTTTACATTTACTACATGATAAGTATTATTTTCTTTTTACTAATTCATGACTTGTATATATTTAGTTCTCAATTGTTTTATTATTTATATAAATGTCAATTTTTATTTATTACTTATAGGTTATCAGTTATAATATTACATAAATGCATAAATTTTAATTAGCAGTGAGTGTCGACTAACAGTTTATTATTTTCATCTTTTATTAACTTGTCAATTATTGCACAAAGTTAATTAATATGTTTTCTAACTCTTAATACTTAACAATTGTTGATTAAAGTTTAATCATTAAGTTTTGATTATATTGTTTGGGCATTTAATATTGGAAAAATATATAATGGAAAAATGAGGGTCGTTATAAAGGACAATTAACCCAAGTAACAATTAATTAAAATCAAAACGTCAAACATCATGATTACGAAAGTTTAAATAAGCATAATCCTTTTATTTCATATTCTATCGCAATTTTATTTATTGTTATTTTATTTATCGTCATTTATTTATTTTACGCACTTTAATTATTGTCATTTATCTTTACGCTTAAAAATATAAAATCGACAAACCGGTCATTAAACGGTAAAAACCCCCCTTTTATAATAATATTACTACTTATATATATATATTTATATAAATATAGTTTTATAAAAATATAGTACGTAATCACTAGCTCCCTGTGGAACGAACCGGACTTACTAAAAACTACACTACTCTACGATTAGGTACACTGCCTATAGTGTTGTAGCAAGGTTTAGGTATATCCCATTCGTAAATTAATAAAACTTGTGTCATATTTTGTAGTATTTCCTAGTAAAAATAATACTATTTCGTACCCTCACGCTACATCATCACATCACTAAATTGCCAAGGACTGCAAGTGGTTTTGATACTATTTGGGTAATAGTTGATCGTCTCACCAAGTCAGCACACTTCCTGCCAATAAGAGAAGATGACAAGATGGATAAGTTAGCATGACTGTATTTGAAGGAATTCGTCTCCAGACATGGAATACCAATCTCTATTATCTCTGATAGGGATGGCAGATTCATTTCAAGATTCTGGCAGACATTACAGCAAGCATTAGGAACTCGTCTAGACATGAGTACTGCCTATCATCCACAAACTGATGGGCAGAGCGAAAGGACGATACAAACGTTTGAAGACATGCTACGAGCATGTGTTATTGATTTCGGAAACAGTTGGGATCGACATCTACCGTTACCAGAATTTTCCTACAACAACAGCTACCATTCAAGCATTGAGATGGCGCCGTTTGAAGCACTTTATGGTAGAAAGTGCAGGTCTCCGATTTGTTGGAGTGAAGTGGGGGATAGACAGATTACGGGTCCGGAGATAATACAAGAAACTACCGAGAAAATCATCCAAATTCAACAAAGATTGAAAACCGCCTAGAGTCGACAAAAGAGCTACGCGGACAGTAAAAGAAAAGATATAGAGTTTGAAATTGGAGAAATGGTCATGCTTAAGGTTTCACCTTGGAAAGGCGTTGTTCGATTTGGTAAACGGGGGAAACTAAATCCAAGGTACATTGGACCATTCAAGATTATAGATCGTGTCGGACTAGTAGCTTACCAACTGGAGCTACCTCAACAACTCGCGACTGTACATAACACTTTCCACGTCTCAAATTTGAAGAAATGTTTTGCTAAAGAAGATCTCACTATTCCGTTGGACGAAATACAAATCAATGAAAAACTTCAATTCATTGAAGAACCCGTCGAAATAATGGATCGTGAAGTTAAGAGACTTAAACAAAACAAGACACCGATTGTTAAGGTTCGATGGAATACTCGTAGAGGACCCGAGTTCACCTGGGAGCGTGAAGATCAGATAAAGAAGAAATACCCGCATTTATTTCCAGAAGATACGTCAACACCTCCAACTGCTTAAAATTTTGGGACGAAATTTATTTAACGGGTAGGTACTGTAGTGACCCGAACTTTTCCATGTTTATATATATATTAAATGAAATTGTTATTTACATGATTAAGTGTTTCCAACATGTTAAGCAATCAAACTTGTTAAGACTTGATTAATTGAAATAGGTTTCATATAGACAATTGACCACCCAAGTTGACCGGTGATTCACGAACGTTAAAACTTGTAAAAACTATACGATGACATATATATGGTTATATATATAGTTAACATGATTTTATTATAAGTATGTATCTCATTAGGTATTTTAACAATGAGTTATATACATAAAAATGAGACTATTAATTTAAGAAACTCGAAAACGATATATATAACGATTATCGTTATAACAACGTCTTACTAGGTACATATGAATCATATTAAGATATTGATACACTTGGTTAATTATGTTAAATGATAATTAAATATATTATTAAGTGTATTAACAATGAAATACATATGTAAAAATAAGACTACTAACTTAATGATTTCGAAACGAGACATATATGTAACGATTATCGTTGTAACGACATTTAACTGTATATATATCATACTAAGATATATTATATATCATAATATCATGATAATATAACAATTTAACATCTCATTTGTTATAATAAACAATGGGTTAACAACATTCAACAAGATCGTTAACCTAAAGGTTTCAAAACAACATTTACATGTAACGACTAACGATGACTTAACGACTCAGTTAAAATGTATATACATGTAGTGTTTTAATATGTATTCATACACTTTTGAAAGACTTCAAGACACTTATCAAAATACTTCTACTTAACAAAAATGCTTACAATTACATCCTCGTTCAGTTTCATCAACAATTCTACTCGTATGCACCCGTATTCGTACTCGTACAATACATAGCTTTTAGATGTATGTACTATTGGTATATACACTCCAATTATTAGCTCTTAGCAGCCCATGTGAGTCACCTAACACATGTGGAAACCATCATTTGGCAACTAGCATGAAATATCTCATAAAATTACAAAAATATGAGTAATCATTCATGACTTATTTACATGAAAACAAAATTACATATCCTTTATATCTAATCCATACACCAACGACCAAAAATACCTACAAACACTTTCATTCTTCAATTTTCTTCATCTAATTGATCTCTCTCAAGTTCTATCTTCAAGTTCTAAGTGTTCTTCATATATTCTACAAGTTCTAGTTACATAAAATCAAGAATACTTTCAAGTTTGCTAGCTCACTTCCAATCTTGTAAGGTGATCATCCAACCTCAAGAAATCTTTGTTTCTTACAGTAGGTTATCATTCTAATATAAGGTAATAATCATATTCAAACTTTGGTTCAATTTCTATAACTATAACAATCTTATTTCAAGTGATGATCTTACTTGAACTTGTTTTCGTGTCATGATTCTGCTTCAAGAACTTCGAGCCATCCAAGGATCCGTTGAAGCTAGATCCATTTTTATCTTTTCCAGTAGGTTTATCCAAGGAACTTAAGGTAGTAATGATGTTCATAACATCATTCGATTCATACATATAAAGCTATCTTATTCGAAGGTTTAAACTTGTAATCACTAGAACATAGTTTAGTTAATTCTAAACTTGTTCGCAAACAAAAGTTAATCCTTCTAACTTGACTTTTAAAATCAACTAAACACATGTTCTATATCTATATGATATGCTAACTTAATGATTTAAAACCTGGAAACACGAAAAACACCGTAAAACCGGATTTACGCCGTCGTAGTAACACCGCGGGCTGTTTTGGGTTAGTTAATTAAAAACTATGATAAACTTTGATTTAAAAGTTGTTATTCTGAGAAAATGATTTTTATTATGAACATGAAACTATATCCAAAAATTATGGTTAAACTCAAAGTGAAAGTATGTTTTCTAAAATGGTCATCTAGACGTCGTTCTTTCGACTGAAATGACTACCTTTACAAAAACGACTTGTAACTTATTTTTCTGACTATAAACCTATACTTTTTATTTTTAGATTCATAAAATAGAGTTCAATATGAAACCATAGCAATTTGATTCACTCAAAACGGATTTAAAATGAAGAAGTTATGGGTAAAACAAGATTGGATAATTTTTCTCATTTTAGCTACGTGAAAATTGGTAACAAATCTATTCCAATCATAACTTAATCAACTTGTATTGTATATTATGTAATCTTGAGATACCATAGACACGTATACAATGTTTCGACCTATCATGTCGACACATCTATATATATTTTGGAACAACCATAGACACTCTATATGTGAATGTTGGAGTTAGCTATACAGGGTTGAGGTTGATTCCAAAATATATATAGTTTGAGTTGTGATCAATACTGAGATACGTATACACTGGGTCGTGGATTGATTCAAGATAATATTTATCGATTTATTTCTGTACATCTAACTGTGGACAACTAGTTGTAGGTTACTAACGAGGACAGCTGACTTAATAAACTTAAAACATCAAAATATATTAAAAGTGTTGTAAATATATTTTGAACATACTTTGATATATATGTATATATTGTTATAAGTTCGTGAATCAACCAGTGGCCAAGTCTTACTTCCCGACGAAGTAAAAATCTGTGAAAGTGAGTTATAGTCCCACTTTTAAAATCTAATATTTTTGGGATGAGAATACATGCAGGTTTTATAAATGATTTACAAAATAGACACAAGTACGTGAAACTACATTCTATGGTTGAATTATCGAAATCGAATATGCCCCTTTTTATTAAGTCTGGTAATCTAAGAATTAGGGAACAGACACCCTAATTGACGCGAATCCTAAAGATAGATCTATTGGGCCTAACAAACCCCATCCAAAGTACCGGATGCTTTAGTACTTCGAAATTTATATCATATCCGAAGGGTGTCCCGGAATGATGGGGATATTCTTATATATGCATCTTTTTAATGTCGGTTACCAGGTGTTCACCATATGAATGATTTTTATCTCTATGTATGGGATGTGTATTGAAATATGAAATCTTGTGGTCTATTATTATGATTTGATATATATAGGTTAAACCTATAACTCACCAACATTTTTGTTGACGTTTTAAGCATGTTTATTCTCAGGTGATTATTAAGAGCTTTCGCTGTCACATACTTAAATAAGGACGAGATTTGGAGTCCATGCTTGTATGATATTGTGTAAAAACTGCATTCAAGAAACTTATTTTGTTGTAACATATTTGTATTGTAAACCATTATGTAATGGTCGTGTGTAAACAGGATATTTTAGATTATCATTATTTGATAATCTACGTAAAGCTTTTTAAACCTTTATTGATGAAATAAAGGTTATGGTTTGTTTTAAAATGAATGCAGTCTTTGAAAAACGTCTCATATAGAGGTCAAAACCTCGCAACAAAATCAATTAATATGGAACGTTTTTAATCAATAAGAACGGGACATTTCATCGTATATGGGAACCGACTTACGAAGCGGTTAGTGAAGGGTTTGTTGTTCGGGAAAGCCAATTAGAGAGCGGCAAGGCGTACACTTTGGCGGGATTTATGTGGGCATTTAAGGTAACGACATGTTTGATTTCAAATAGTTTTATTATTTAAAGATAATATATATATTGATATTGTTTAAACAAAAATGATTTGTAGATTTGGATCCTCGAGGCTTACCGTCGTACCATTAAATCCTTTGCTATAAAAACGGACAAGAATGGAGTATCGAGGGCTCTTTTTTGGAAGCGTACAACAGCGGAGACTTTTGGAATCTCAGATTACATTAAACTCTTAGATATTCAGGTCAGTGGGCTTTAATATTTGGAATTACCATTGACTGGTAAATGACTGTTGAAACAGAGAGGAAATGGCAAGGACGCAAGACCCTTCCTGCGTCCTTGCGTCTTTGGTAAGCGTGGTCGCAAGGTTGTACTTGCGTCTTTGCGTACGTGCTACTATGGAGACGCAAAGAGTTGTTTGCGTCCTTGCGTCTGTTTGACCAGAAAAATTCCAAGTATTTTTTGCTATCTTGTGTATAAAGTCATGTTTGATTATGCAGGATGATTGTCCCAAGAACAAGAGACCTATACGTGGTCTCTTCCCCACTGATACAGAGAAGGAGTGTCAATGGTGGATTGATAGTGACGCGTTATTTCTTGGAACTTTAGTTGAACAGGAGATCCAGCAAGAAGAAACCCCAATAATTCCAGAAACTGTAGAGGAGACACAGACACAGACACAGACACAGACACAGACACCAACACATCAAAATACCTAGGTACAAGAATTACATCGTGTGGTAGCGTTGTTGACCGAGCGGGTATCCAAAACTGAAAAAGAATTTAAAGAGCGGTTGGACAAAGTTGAAAATGAATTAAGTGAATGTAAAAGGAAATTGTCGGAATACGAAGAAAACCCTTTTCCAGAGCAAAAGTATCCGGTATATTAAAATTTATTAATTATTTTTATTTTTTGCATTTGAATATTTGTTCTCAATGAATTTATATAATTTTTGTTTTTTATTTGTTATTTTCTTAGGACGATACGTATTATGAGAAATCTTTCTCTGACAATGAAATTGTCAACCCTTCTCCGATGCAAATACGACGTGGAATAAGAGAAAGACGACCCACACGTGCATTAAGGTCCCCGTTTACTTCAAATGGATATAGAAAACCAATTGAGAAGGTAAATTGCTGCATTATAATATTTTAGTTGTGTTTTTTTTTTTTTTAAATGCATAAATATTTGGTGTTCTTGACTCACTGATGTGGACGCAAGGTTATGCTTGCGTCCTTGCGCTTCGTGGACGCAAAGTTTGTCTTGCGTCCTTGCGCTTTGTGGACGCAAAGTTAGTATTGCGTCCTTGCGTCTGTTGTTTTTATTAACCAGATTTCCTGTTTTGCACAGCTGTCCAGACATGTCATTGAGAAGGTGGAAAACATGAATGCAATCAACCTAGATACAGAAGAGCAATGTGTGGATGAGCAAATGGTTGATCAGAAAGCTGTTGATGGACAACCTGATGCTATGGTAGTTGATAATGTTGCCCCTGGTGAAACAGAAGGACCAAAGAATGTAAGTGGTAAGGATGTGAAGGTGACTTTTAAGAGAAAAAGGAACGAAAAGGACTGGGCTAGTGAAGAAGAAATCTTTGCCATGATCGACAGACTTATCAATGATCAAGGTTGTCTTAAACCACCACCCACTGGAGCATGGAGAGATCAGAGAAAGCATGCACCCCCTGCAAAAGATCCCACGACAATTATACAGAGCAAGCAAGAGACCCGTTGCATGTTCATCTTTCAAAGTGATCAGTTCATTTACCTTGGTCCGGAGTTTTGGATTCGCTTGCTGGGGTTAGGAGAGGCAGGATATTTGGAGAACTTGGTGAGTGATCTTCTTAATGTTTTGTTTATGACATGAATTATTGTGTTAATATCTTAACCTGTCTTCTTAATTTGTAGCACATTGATGGCTGGGCTATATTTCTTTTAAGATATCGTCAGAGATTTCTCCCCAGAGCAAGCCAGATGTTTAACACTCCTGAGTTACCACATGAGGTGGTTAAAGCAAGTTCTCGATGGAAAATTATGCCATCTGGATTCCTGGCTCAGCTTGCAAACTTTAAAGAATTTTGGGGATTAAGTCAGAAGGAGAAGGAGGAGAGGTTGAAGCAAAAGGAGGAGAAGTTGAAGCAGGCCATGGCCAAAGATCCTAATTTCAAAGAGAATGAAGGGTTCACTACCTTTAGGGTACCAAATTACACTTATATAATTGCTCTTGGGGATGGTAGTGATGAAATGTATCCAGCTTGGTCTTCATGTGATCAGGTAAGCATTTTAATTATCAATCTGGTGTTGATTAAAATTAGTGATCAGTTGATGTTTTTTGTAAACTGGAACAGGCGCAAGGTATATCTTGCGACCTTGCGTCTCGTTATTTACTTGGACGCAAGGTTAGTCTTGCGACCTTGCGTCTTTTATTTTGCTAAGACGCAAGGTTAGTCTTGCGACCTTGCGTCTTCGTGTTATTTGGACGCAAGGTGAATTTTGCGTCCTTGCGTATGGGTTGTTTTCTGACTAAACGTTCTTTCTGTTTCAGATCTTGATCCCAGTACACTTTAGAGTCCTAGAACATTTCTTGCTGCTACCATTAAAGTTAGAAGAAATGAAAGTTTATGTGTACGACAGTTTACCCGGTCTTGCTAGTTAACAGCTACAACATGTTGTCACAATGATGTATGAAAACTTGCCCGCCTACTTGCACGCGATTGACTACTATAACAAGACGCCAGAATCACAGCTTGAAGATTACTACCAAAACAATGAGAGTATGGAGTTGATGATTGAATCTGGGCGTAATGTGCCAGTGCAGGCAGGTGAAACCAGTGACTGCGGTGTTTGGGTGTGCATCCATATGGAGAGACTGGTGTTTGCACAGGAGGGGCTTGATGACATTGGAGATCCAAAAAAGGCTGCACAGGAATATAGGAACAGAATGGCAAGGACGTTCTTCCGTGCACGTTTTGATACACTACCACCACCACCAGACGAAAAAGATGCGACAAGGGATGCTAAAAAGGCTGCACAGGTTGTTTGATTGTACCCTTGTTGATATGTATATGTGTTGTTTGAACTTGTTGTTTGTATATGATTACAAGTACTTACTAGTAGGTCTATATGAATGTGACTCTGATGGGAAAGAATAAACTGTAAGAGTAGCAGTATGCAGTGGACAATCTTGTGATTTGACCAGGGTTTGGAAGAAAGATGGACTATATTGCGAGCTTGCGTCTGTGTTAATGAGGTCGCAAGGTCTAACTTGCGACCTTGCGTATGTGCAAAAGGTCGCAAGGTGAGCCTTGCGACCTTGCGTATGTGCAAAAGGTCGCAAGGGATATCTTGCGACCTTGCGTATGTGCAAAAGGTCGCAATTGCTATGATTGGACTCAAGGTTTAATGATAGCATACATAAACCAAAATATAGATTATTATTACACATAACATAGATAAACTTCTAGAATTTATTACAACGAGAAGATATGACATAAAAAACATACAATAGGAAAATAAACCGAAACTTGGAGATTGGTTTACTAATTATCGCTCCCTAGATTGCACGTTGCATAAAACTGAGACTGATAAGCATGAAACGCTTCTTTGTCAGTGAGTTTCTCCTTACCCTTCTTCGACTTTGAAGTTGAGGCCGATGTTTTTACTACCCTTTTCGTGGTTGGTTCACTAGTTTGATCAACTGAAGATTTGCACGTATCCCTACCATGACCTGGTTCTTTGCAACGAGTACATGTTCTTACTGTTTTTTCAGTGTCTTCACCCGTTGACGGATGACGTTTTGTTGATTTTGGGCATCCGGGAGCACTTTTCGGCTTAATGGGAGGGTTTACAATTGGTAGGACGTTGGGCCCCGGATCCGACCATTCAGACCGATGGGGCAAAGGAAGGATGTGTTCCATATACGTACTTATATAAGTTTCTGTCGTGAACCAATGAGATACAAATTGAGTAACATCAGCTACTCCAAACAGTCGTGCTATTGTAATAACATGTCCGCAAGGTATGCCTGATCCCTGCCACTGCCCACATGAACAAACTTTATCTGCTAGATTAACGAGGCCATTTTTCCGTCCATCGCGCACTTCGACTAGATTGTTTGTCGATGGAATTGCTTGCCATCTTCTTGACTTTTTCGTCCTCTTGGCTAGTTTATGTTCAGCATATGGAGTAACAGTTGAAGTAAGACTAACCGATTGGTTGCGATGTTTGAAATACCAATCTTGTACCGAAGCGCGAAAAAATTCCAATAACATGCAAACAGGTAGTTTTCGAGCATGTACGGATAGTGCATTAACAGACTCTACACTGTTGCTAGTAAGGTATGAATACCTAACATGTTCCGCTCTACTTCTAGACCATTTGTGGAACCCGACATCACTTAAAATTTTGTAAGACGCTTTCAATCTTCTTCGAAATACATCAAGATGATCCTCAAAATCTGACGCACGATAAGCTTTGACCATTTTCCAATAATGCCATTCAAAATATTTGAATTTGTTCGATTTACTTTTAATGCTTGCAAACAAATGACGAGCGCATAAACAGTGAAACGCTTCGGGGAACACGGTTGAAACACCATGTGCTATTGGCAAACCTCGATCCGAAATAAAAGTAAGCTCTGACATACGATCACCCATTCCCCAAGTCATCAAATGGTCTCGTAGGTTGCCCAAAAACCAATCCAAAGACTCGTTTGTCTCACCGCCAGCAATTCCATAAGCCAATGGCAAAATTCCATTATTGCCATCCATCGCAACAGCAACTAAATTTGTACCCAAATATCCTGCCTTCAAATGCGCTCCATCGACGATGATTATCGGGCGACAATGTTGAACAAATGATTGAATCTGCAGGAATGAACAATGTTAAAACAAATATGTTTTTAATTTTTTAATCGATACGCAAGGAACACAAAATTTAAAATATACATATTAAATGGTAATAGTGATACTTACAACTACGCCAAGGGAATAATAACACATCAGAAATCTATTTTCTTTGTCTGTGATCAAATTCGTTACGCTTCCGGGGTTGTGAATCTTAATGTTATGTAGGTAAATTGGAAGCATTTGGTACGACTCTTCACTACTCCCACGAAGCATCTGTAATGTATGACATTTGGCCCTCCATGCTTGATTGTAAGATATGCTGACACCAAATCGGCTGCCTATATCTGCACGTATATCGTTTGCTTTATATTCCCGGTTTGCAGATTTGAATGAATCCACAAGCATACTACCCAACACCTTTTTGGTTGCATGTTTATTATTTCCCATAATTAGTGTGCGTGAGCATGTGTGTACGTCATGCAGTTTCTTTACCATAAAGTTTTCAGTGAATCGTATTCTGTAAGCACTACATTTCCACTCACAGTTTGGCAACACACATTTAGCGGTGTATCGAGATTTGTCTGACTTTACAGGCTTTATTTGGAAGTTTTCTTCAAGACATTTTGTAAATAGGGTGTTTATAAACTCTTCTTTGTTCAAGAAAGTTTGACGGACTTTAATTAAATCTGACACCCTATACGTGGTTGGTATTTCAGTCGTCTGTTCGCGCTCTTCCTCATGCTGACTCAAAAGAGTTGGCATATTCCAGAACGGATCTTGCTTTTCTTCTTTATATTGGAATTCTGCGTCTCCGTCTTTTCCTCCATCTGAATCACTATCTTCGACAAGAGGTACCTCAAACGGGTGGTCTAATTCTTTAATTTTACATACGTTTTCAAGACCATAGTTATGCAAATCAAACTCTTCTGTGTTAGGAAGTGGCAATTCAGGTTCTTCCGCTTCCAAATTGTTGCTTGCAAGGTTTTCTTCGGTATCATTTTGTAGTAATAATTGTTGTGGTTGGTGTTTTGGTGGTTTTGGTGGTTTTGGTTTTTTTTGGTATGGGTGTTTCTTGGTTTTGTTGTAGTAGTGGCTGGTTTGTCGAGAATTTTGTTTCTGGAATCCGTTGTGACTGATGCATTATTACTCTATCGACAATATAAATATCAATAGGAGCATTTACAATTGCATATTGTAAAAACTCTAGAAAGTCTTCATCATCATCAGTAATATCAAAAACTTGATTATTAAAAACGTATCTCATTGAAACAGCTGCATTCGGTGGGAATTGAATCTTTTTAAGAACATTTTTTAACAATATTCTCCGATTCATTGGTTTTACGGTCGCAATTGGGAGTCTTAACCGAATTCTAAAACAATCTCGTGGCATATATATGGGTATGTTGTTAATGTACTCAAAAGAACCCCCACAACATATATTAACAACAAATTTTTCATCATTAACACAATTCATAATGACAAAATTAGTGAAAAAGTGGTTAAAATAGTACCTTAACGTGGGTATAAGCTCTGCATTGAAAAATTTTGAAATATTTATGAGACTGTGATTTCAAAGTCTCAGGGTCAATCTATATATAGGGACATAATATTATCCGTAAAAATCTAGGATATCTGACGAAATCTTATCCACAAAATCGTATTTCTGATCAGATAAGGTCGCAAGCTCGCAAGACGCAAGGACGCAAACTTGCGCCTTGCGAGGGCAACTCGCAAGCCTCCTTGCGTCTTGCCAGGGCAATCTGGCAAATTTTTTTTTTTTGGGCTCCAGCGCAAGAAACTACATGGAAATGAGCATTTTGGCTATAATCCCTTTTCGGTTCCATATATGTTCATTTTTGGAGTAACGTCATTTCAATGAAAGCTCCAATTTTTCTTTAAAATTGTTTCGCATATGAAAGCTTACTTTAGCTCAATATGTTTGATCTTTGACATCTTTGATTTAACAAACACGTTTGGATAGCTAGAAAATCGTATATAGTAACTATTCTACCATAAAACAACATTAATTTGGAGTTGTTCGAAATATTTAACACCTACTATACATTTCACATAAAAAGTTTAAAAATAATCCGAATGAAACTTTATAAAGTTTTGATTAATAATTTCCAACCAAAATAAGTCTTTATAGATTTTTTTTTTTTTTTTGCAAAGCAAGCATTATATAGAAACCAAACACAGATATTACAAAGTCGCGACCTAACCAACATTTGCAACTAAGCAAACAGAGAGAACAGTTTGATACAGTGAAATAAGACTTGAAACTCGAATATAAACAAAACAAAGTAATTAACCGATCCCTAGCCTATTATTTGTTGAAGAAACGAAGAAGCCAGGGTTTATCAACCATTGATGCCAAACCAACGAAGAATTCTTTAGCCGTTTTGAGATCCACGCGAAGCTAGAAGTTTGGATGCTTGTTAGAATTTTTTGCGGAATCCAGGGTTGATTTTTAAAAACCGAATCATTCCTTTCCTTCCATAGAACATAACAAGTTACCCATTTCAAACTTTGCCAAATAATTTTACCCGTCAAAGTAGCATTTGAACCTAACGAACAGTCGTCGAAGACTTGGTCAACGGTGAGGGATGAAGTAGATGGAAGATTCCACCATTTCAGCACCATATTCCAAATCTCCAAGACCTTTGTACATTGTGTGAGAAAATGATCTGCCGTCTCGATATCTATCAAGCAAAGAGGGCACAAAGTTGAGTCTAAATCGATACCTCTTTTCTCTAATTCAATCTTAACCGGGATCCGCTTTTTTTTTGCTCTCCATACGAAGACTTCGACTTTTAAAGGGGCTGTTTTGTTGCGTAGCGTTACATCCGGGGTTGCATTACCGAAAGAGAATTTTTTATCGTCTATGAGCGTTGACATCGTTTTCGATTTGTAGAAGCCATCGTCGTCCAGGCTCCACTTCCATTTATCGTCTTGGTCTGCATTTAATGTAATCGAATTCAGGAGTGTTTTAAGACCCATTAATTCGGTTTCAGCCCGACCTCTGACGGGCCTGACCCAGTCTTCGCATAGCACATTGTTGCTGAACCGAACCATGACCGAAACCTGCTTGCAGTTTTCTAGAGCATAAAGCCTTTTGAATTGGTCCATTAGCTTGAGATCTCCGATCCATGCTTCTTCCCAGAATTTGAAAGAGCTGCCATTCCCGATTTGTTTGACAAAAGACGAACTGAAATCTAGCCCCATAGAATCTATGGAAACACCTGCTTTAATAATATTTTGCCAAGTGGAGTAACCTCGAAACACAAAATCACCGTTAGTACCAAGTAACCCACCCCCCGCCCCATAGATGCTTGAGATGACTTTAACCCAAAGGGAGTTTTGGTCGGTTTTGAAACGCCACCACCATTTCCCCAAGAGGGCTAAGTTTTTTGTATCTAACGACCCAATACTCAGTCCCCCCGACCCATAAGGAAGAAGAACCTTGTCCCATTTTACCCAACACATTTTTCTTTTGTCACCCGACCCTCCCCAAAAAAAATTGCACCTCAAAGATTCAAGAAGCTTTAGAACACTACCAGGAGCGCGGAAGAGCGAGAAAAAGTAGAGAGGCAAGCTGCTTAACACGGACTTTACCAGGGTTAATCGACCACCGAATGAGATAGACTTAGATTTCCAACCCGAGAGTCTTTTTTGGAACTTTTCGATGACGGGCTGCCACATATTAGCTTTGTTCATCTTAACACCGATTGGTAAGCCTAGGTAGTTGAGTGGGAAATGATCAGGGGTGCATTTGAGCCTATTCGCCATAATGCTTAGTTCGGTATCATTGACCCCAATTCCATATAAGTTACTTTTTTGTATGTTTACTTTAAGACCCGATAATTTTTCGAAGCACAAGAGGAGTTTCATGATGTTCGTCAAATTTGTATCACTCCACTCACCGAATAGAATCATGTCATCGGCGTATTGTAAGTGGGAAACCATAACTCCATTTCGGCCAACACTTATACCTTTTATCTCACCCACTTCAATTGCTCTTTGGACAAGAATGTTCAACCCCTCGGCCGCAATTATGAATAAAAATGGCGAGATAGGATCACCTTGCCTAACTCCTTTGTCCGGTTTGAATTCGCTTGTGGGTGACCCATTTACGAGAATTGAAATTGTGGTTGATGTCAAGCAAGCTTTGATCCACTTTATCCATTTATCCCCGAATCCTAGGTTCTTCATTGTGTTTAGGATAAAACTCCACTTAAGTCGGTCAAAAGCTTTCTCGAAGTCGATTTTAAAAATAAAGCCTTTTCTTTTTTCTCTCTTTAGCTCATCTATAACTTCGTTTGCAACGAGTACCCCGTCTAAAATATATCTACCACCGATGTAAGCACTTTGTTCTACACCGATCACTTTATGAATGACTTTTGCTAGCCGAGAGGAAAGAACTTTTGAGATTATTTTGTACACACTTCCAATTAAGCTTATAGGTCGAAAGTCTTTTAGACCAAGAGGATTATCGTTTTTTGGAATTAGCGTAATGAAGGAGGCGTTGCATCCATTTGAGATCTCCATACGGTGCCAGAACCAATCGAATATTTTGAGGACGTCCTCTTTTATCAACCACCAAAATTTTTTGAAAAATTTAAGATTGAACCCATCGGGTCCAGGTGCTTTTGAACTACCGCAGTTTTTGATGGCGTTCCATATTTCTTCTTCTTCAAATATGTTTTCGAGCATGTTGATGTCTTCTGGAAAGATACGTCTGATGTCAAAATTAAAAGTGCCATGATCATCATCTTCAAGTTTGAATATGTTCGAGAAATATCCAAGCACTTCGTCTTTGATCTGTTGCGGATTATCTGTCCAAATCCCATTTACTTGCAACCCCCGAATCGTATTCTTATTCGCTCTTCTTTTAACAAAATTATGGAAGTATTTCGAATTTTCGTCGCCTTCCAACGCCCATTTAATCTTTGCTTTCTGTTTCATCATATTGGCTTGGATTTTTTCCTTTTCGAGCCATATCTTTTTTTCATCCAACCACTCCATTCTTTCGTTTTCTGTTAGAACTCTAGAATCTGCCAAAGTTTCCCATTTGCTCACTGCCTTTGAGTGCTTGTTAATTTCTTCTTCGAGATTTTCAAATTTTGATCCTTGGATCTTTAATTCGAGTTTCACTTTTTTTAGCTTATTCCGCATGTTGCAATCAGGCCTGTTGTTGGTTTCATTTGACGCCCATATATTTTCTACTTTTTCATCTATGCCGTCAATCTTAAGCCATTCGTTGAACACCCGGATTGGCTTCGGACCAAAATCATTCCTACCGTTTCTCAAGATGATCGGGGCGTGATCAGAAAGTTTACGTTCGAGAACAGTGGCTGAAAGATCAGGCCAACTCTCGATGAATTCTTCTGAGACTAGAAACCTATCTAGTTTGCTGAACTTGATCCCATTATCACAAATCCGAGTGTATTTTTTCCCCCCGAGGGGGATATCAATTAGGCCCGTTTTGTTGATAAATTCATTGAATCTGTGAGCCCAGTTGTTGTTGAATACCGAATTGAGTCGATCATCTTGACGTCTAACTTCATTAAAATCACCGCATATTACCCATGGCATATTACCGTAGCACATTACTTGTTCCAAGTTATTCCAGAAGCGAATTTTCTTACTTGTGGAGTGAGGTCCATATACGTTAATGATTGCCACCTCGGAACTTATACCTTCTATGTTACCTTTGATAGCAATGAAAAATTCACCTTCGATTGCCTCGTTGACTTTCAAGATCGTAGGGTCCCATATGAGAATCAGGCCCCCCGAAAAACCAATAGCATTTTTCTGAACATACGCGTAAGAGTTTGAACCCCAAAAATATTCTAGGAAGGAATCATCGATCTCACCACATCGTGTTTCCTGTAAAGCCATAATCCAAGGGTTTTCCTTCCGACGAAGATCTCTAAGCCATTTTAACTTACCGGATTTTTTTACACCTCTAATGTTTAGTGATAGAATAATCATAAAAACAGTAGATACGATAGTGAGAAGTGTGGAGGAAGTTACCTCTTGGAAGTCCAATGGACTCCAATCTTTTCTCCGAATTCATTGACATCCTTGCTATTGAACAAGTTGCTTGATTCCAGTGAGTTTGATTTCGAGGATCCTTTAGAATTTTTTGGTTTGGGTTTGGTAACTTTGATTCTGAAGTTGTTTCCAGTTGCTTTGGGTTTGGTACCTTGATTGTTGTTGGTCTGTGATTTCTGTTTCGATCTTGCAAGTTGTTTGAACTTTTGCATTTTTGAGGTATAAGTAACTATAGGTGTATTGGATATTATTTTGGTTTTGGTGATTGAAATTGTTTTGTTTTTGGATTGTGATGTGATAATTGGAACTGCTATGTTTTTGTTTCTTGCCTGGTTTAAGTTATTGGTTTTCAGGTTTGGTGGAAGTTCGACAGTAGGTAGGATTTGGTTTGGTTCGATATGCTCAGCGAAAGGAATAGTGGAAGTGTTATTAACAGGGTCTGTGTCCGTGGTTTCTTCGATAACCAAGGAGTCTAAGATTGGGGATTGGTTGCTTTCGGGCGACGGATTGAGATGAGTTGTCGGGTGGCATGACAGATGAGTTGTGGTTTCAAGGACACTTTTTGATAAATTATCACTGCTTTTTTGATTAGGTTTCGGATTTGATGGCGATAAAGGGGAAGAAATCGGAACTTCAGGAAGGTTAAATGGTTTGATTGGAGAATGTTTGTTAATGGATCGGATACATGGTGTGTTAATGGGTTCGGTTGTCATAGGTTTAGGGGTAGTGTTGGGCTCTGAAGGGTTGGGCAATGGTGTAGTGGAATTAGGAGAAGTGTTGGGCTTTGGTGAATTGGGATTGGTGAAGATGGACTTGGGTGAGCTAGATTTAGAAGTAGTAATGGGCTTAGGTGTATGTACATCAGTGGGTGTGGGTGAGTTGAGCCGACAGTTGGAATGTTGTGGGATGTTAATCATTTTTTGTGGGGTGGTGTGTTGGCCATTATTAAAGTTATGTAGGTTTTTTGTGGGAGACAAGGCATGGTTATTGTCAGAGAATAATATATCTTTTTCCATGCGTTTGCTTATCCCATGATTGTGTTTCCCATCTGAGTTGGATCCCTCAATATTCTGAAAATTGCAACCCTCTGAAATCCAGTCGTCTTCTTCAATAGTCCGGTTATCATGAAGATTCCGGTGGGTGTTTGCTGAAAAGGTGTCAGAGACATAGGATTCATCATCTGATGCATCTTCTCCTGATTTAGAATCTGTGATCCTTTCCGTGTTTTTTTCTTCCATCTCAATCTCAATTACATCACTTTCAGAGACGAAAACTTTGACTTCTTTTGAATCTACTATTAGTTGAACAGTGTCTCTGATAAGTTCATCGAATGATGTTTTAATAAGGACTTTTCCCACGACTAACGATTGATTGCCGGTGATAGTACAGTTATTTGTAGATATGACTTTTCCCCACCAATTGGCCACCGACTTGAACGTATTCTCATTCCATGCTTTTACCGGAACCCCCAAGATGCTAATCCAAGTTAGCCTCATTGTTGTAACGTCTTGGTTATTCCATATCTTAACATTATTTAGCCACGAGTGAATGAAGTGATTCGTATTATCTACAATGAGTTTTGCAGTTTTAGGGTTTTCAAAAACAAGCATAATATCAAACCCACCAAGATACTTGATGTTAAAACCATCAAGCCCTTCTGCTGCACAAATTTCCCCAAAGCGTTCAAGGAGATCGATCGATTTAACTTGGCCAGTGATTGATTTTTCCAGTAGGTTATTACTGGATGAATCAATGGTTGCATGGACAACTTTGGACACATTGTTGTCTTTTCTTTTGGCGTTAAGGATCTCCCTCGCATCCAAGACTTTTCTATAGCTTCTACCATCGTTTTTATTGTTGAAAAGATTGGTTTCAGGCTTGTTGATTGATTGTTTGAACATAGATGGTTGGTTGGTTCTTTCTTTTGGTTTTTCATTATTGCTCCCTTTCCTTTCGTTTGCAATGTAACATCGAATAGTCAGATCTCCAGCTTTTGCTGTGCTTAAGGTTTTTGCAAACCCTTCCATGTTGTAATCTGCGACGTCTGTAAATCTAACGAAACCATATCTTGCTCCAGTTTTTAACCTCTTCAGTGGAGGAACAAAAATTTCCCTTAAAGACCCATAGTTCTTGAGTAGTCGCCATAAATCGGTTACCGTCCAAGAATCAGGGAAATTGAAGAAGAAGAAGGATTTTATCCCATTCGTGTTGATAACCCTAGTAGTCTGTTGTCGTTGCTTGCCGTTCTCCACTCCCTTCATGATCCCGTTCCCTGTAGTGTTTGAAGCTTCGAGAGCCTCATTGGTTGGTCTCTCAATTGGTTTTCTCTCTCCTCGCTTTTCACTCCCTCTCTCTCTCTCCATTTTTTTTTACGTCTATGCGTCTTTATAGATACATCATACATTTTACAAGGATTGTTGTAAATATATCAAAAGGACAGATCACATCTAGTTTTTGATCATATCTATATTTTTCTCATAAATTATCATATACGGGGTAGATAGAAATTCAAAAGTGACGTGGCAGACCAACCATACATTCAAAGAATATCCTTTCTTCTCATTCTCACCAATTAAATATCTTCTTCCTAAAATCATCAAACATCCTTATAAATACCCTCCAATTTCTTTGATTAAAAAAACACATTTTTTATATACTTTTAGAGAAAACAAATCAAATGTCAATGGTGGTGAATTTGTGGATGGAAGAATTGACAAAAATTACCGACAAGATTCGGTTAAAGAAAAAACATCAGCAACAACAAATGCCTAATATCTTACTCAAATCTCAAACAACTCAAAATGAAGCCGATGATGATGCAGAATCAGGAATGGGTATATTTAAGGTGGAAAATCAACCTGTTTCATCGGTGTTGCAAAAATCGTCAGCAACGGAGAATGATGAGTTGTCAGAAGAAACGGTTTTTTGGCTCATGGATCGTTTTGCACCCTGCTAAATGATTTTTAGTGTTTTATTTACCTCTTTGTTCACGTATAATTGTATATGATGATAGTGTAAGTGGCACAATGTTATGTATGCATATAATCCCTATAGTTTTTTTTAATGGGAAACTTTGTTTTTTTGACTTTCTTTTTTATTTGAACATGAAAAGTTGATGTACTTAGACCACTCCCTATGGATTAGTTATCCGTCATTACCCGCTCATTACCCGTAATGAACCATAGGCACGGCTTAGTTACCCGCACTCACCATGGATTTAACGGATGTGTTTAGTTAGTTATAGGAATCGTGGGTCCCGGTGGCTTTTTATTATTGGACTTGATGCTTTATTGCTTGTACGTTGTATATTAAGAGGGGTATTGTTTTAGCCATGATAGGGAGTGTTTAGTTATGAGTTAGTTATAGGATATTTGTGTTGATGTGGCGCTGAGTTAGTTATAGGATATTTGTGTTAATCCTCAAAGTTTATTAAAATCTTGTTGGCACGACTCATGAGTTCAGAACTAAAACTAGTCAAATTCATGATTTCTGAAAAAGTTACGCATTTACCTCCCTCATTCGCTAAAAAGTTAGAGTCGTCCCCTTGAGTTTTGAACGAGTACATTTGCCGGTGAAAAAACTACGCAGTAGGTTTGTCTCGTGAAAAACCATCTGTGGAAGAGATTTAGCTGCCGCCAAATCTTTCACAAGATATGCACCAAATTGTGAAACGTGCCCGTGAAATTAAACTGTGGGAGGAGTCACATTGATGGTGGCGAAGGTGATGGCCCTATTTGTTTTTCTTGTCGTACACTTTGTATTTTCACAGGGTTTATTTGTGTGTATTGTTTGGTTATAACTAGAGGAGCCATCGCATTGCGTCGGGGGCTTCGTTTCGAATATAATTTGTTGCATTTATTTCGTAAGATTATTCTGTGTTTATCGGTTATGTCGGTTAACCTAACTCGAATACTACGAAAATATAAAGTCCGTTAAAAATTTAGGTAAGTTTAGTGGGAGATATTATGAAAAATAAAAAAAAGTTATCTTTTAGCCCCTTGTAGTTTAGCTTTACACCACTATAAAGTTTTCAAAGAATTTACATTTGCCCCCCCTGAGGTTTGCAATGGTTGTCAACTTCTAGTGTGGTAGCATTATGGGTACAATTCCATTTTAACGCGAGCTACGAACGATTTAAGCACGAAAGGAGTTATCATTCATAGTTTTTACGTTTTAGATAAAGGGTAAATGTGTAAGTGATTAACTGATTATTATGAATTAAACGAAAAGTAAAATTAATGCTGATATGGCATGTAGAAGTTTAATGAAAGGTATTAAGATAGTGAGTGGTCCTAAAAATTATAGTTAGAACACACTATTTCTTGAGGACAATAGTATCATTTCTAACTTTGTAGGTCATCTATACTTCTAAATTAATTTAGTAGTACATCTTAATTTTTATATTGTATTGTGTATACTAAATTCAATTAAATAGTTTTGAAATAATTAAAAACGCACAAGTAGGTCATTTATTTGACCAATGGCCATTGACATAACAATATGTAATTGTCTTTCAGATCATAAAAAAAGTATTTTCTCATAAAAGTTTTTTAAAAAAGTGTATTTTCGTAAATCTCCCTATATTTTATTTGGGATGTATTCGATTAATTGGGCTTCTATGGGCCTAATCTTAGTAGCATTGTATTTGGGGCTTTGGGCTATTATTTCTACCATCCACTTTTGTGATCCACAATAAATATCGAACAGTTTTAGGTTTTGTGAATAATCGTCAATTAACGCAAATATTTCAGCGATCAGTGAACGAAAATCAGAAGACGCACACAGATCGAATCGAAGATGTTTCCGGGAATGTTTATGCGAAAACCAGACAAACAAGCTGCATTGAAGCAGCTTCGTGTGCACGTTGGTTTGTTCGGGGCATGGGTCGCTGCTATTCGGGTCGCTCCATATGTTCTTCACTACTTTTCTGACAGCAAGGATGAGCTTGTTCTGGAATTCTAGGGTTTGCTCATCTAATCACATCTTACAAGGTAAATAAATTACGTAATGTTTATAATGAAATTGCTATGTTGATTTGATGCTGTGTTATTTTGATAGCTTAATTAGGGTTGTTGATCTGGTAGTTGATATCGAATTAGGTTAATACGTCAATGAACAGAAATTGATAATTTGTTACCAATAGTTTTATATATGGAGCCCTAAATTTTTTTAGGATGTTGAACTGCTAGTTGATATTGAGCTAGGTTAATTTGTCAATGAACAGAAATTGATAATTTGTTTTTATTAATATTTATATTATATTATATTTATACAGTTTTGGTTTCTTTATTACTAATAGTTTTATTTATGTATAGAACTCTAAATGTAATAATATACTATGTGAATTGATAATTCTTAAATTGTATTGCAGCTACGTTGTGATAAGGCGTTGTGAAAGAAGTGCCATATGAGGATGAATCTTTTCGGTTGGTTTAATTTTTATAGATTATGTTATGTTTGAATCCAGGAAACTAGTAGAGTATATTTTTTATGTTAATCAATTGCTCTGCTATTACATTCTATAAATTGCCCCTAGAACAATTGTTATTTGTTTATGGTTTCGGTTAAATCGTAATGGCAAAGTATTCATTCTTCTAGCATATGTGACTTTTTGTTATAAAATTTGATTTCTATAAACATCTAAACCAATAAGGTTTGATGTTAAGAAAGTCAGGTTTCTTAGAATTCACGTTTTTATGGACGTTTGTAAGTATCTGACTACGCTAATCTAACTTTAGGCCGACATTCTTAAGATTTAAAGGTATTGGTATCAATGAACGCCATTTAATTTTAAGGAAACATGATCAAGTTTCTCAAAATTTCTTCGTGTGGGTATCAATTAGGACCATAATAAGGTTTGATGCTGGAACTTATACAGGAACATTTGTATCTATTACCGCTGATTAGTTGATTGTAAGTTTGGGTTAAGTAAGTAGATAAAGGTAATGGCTTTATGAACATTTTGTCATTGACCACAAAAGGCAAAGATTCATGAGCAACCAATCATCGACGGTTAAGGTGATCTACTCGAATGATGGGCAGCTACATGCCTTCACGTATTCTAATACTTACCTACTGGCTTCCTATGCAGCAACGAAACAATGTTTATAAACAATGTTGCTTTTTGACTTCGACCCCTGTTAAAAAAAAGTGTGGCCAAGTTTGAATGAGATATTACATATATGTTTGTGTAAACCCATAGCATTATATTCCGATGGTTACATAAATAATTCTATTAACATTTTTAATATTTCTGAAAATAAATTATACATGGGTATGAAGGAGTGGCCTAAAAATATCTTGGTTGAAAGTTATTAAGGTTGGCAGGATTCTGGTTGCTTATATTATTTAGAATTCTGTTTATTTGAACCTGATCTGAATTTGAGCCATAATTCCTGAACAATATGAATATTTGAGCAAAGTCCATTTTATCTAATGTGGTATTTCACTTTTGTCCACAACATAGAGTTCTAGCAACCTACCGTTTTGGTCATGTGGTATTTCAACATCGTCTCTCAAAAGCTGTTTATGACAAGGTTGTAAAAGTCGCGAGTCCGGGGACGAGTCCGTCGGGGCGTTGGAGGGACAAGTTGCTCGAATCGGGTGTTGATCAACGTTAATAAATAAATTAAACATTAATATTACACATAATCATATCAAACATAAATATTTCAGGCATAGATATATGGTACAAAATATAATTTTTAGAAAAATATAAAATCTTTTCCCGACTCAGACTTTATGCTACTTTCATATTAATAGTTTGGCTGTATTTTTAATGTTTGAATGATATTAAAAAAAAGCTCATATAAGGGAGCTCTCAACGGTTGGGTCCTGGGGGCCGTCCAACCATCCGCCCACCTGGGCGCCGATGGTAGCGGAGCGCCCAGGCCACCGCGCAGGCCGCCCCCCACCCCTTTGTCCCTTGCTTCGTGCGTTTGTGAAATATTTGAGGACGAGATTATTTATTTTTTAGTCTTTAACTTAATTTGTAAATTGTAATTACGGAGTACTTGTGCTTTAATTTTAATGGTGATGGAGGGAGGAAAAAATGGATACAGAGGTCTGTATACGTCGATGATGAAGATGAGTTAGAGATATTTTTAATTGTTTATTATTTTTGTGGGTCTCACAAGTTGTAAACTTGTACAACCCTTGTCCCTTTATTACATTTTTATTTTATTTGTTTTTGATATTTGATTGATTTTTAAGTTTTAAATTAAATGTAATTTAAAAATTAATAATCTTTTAATATTATTAATAATAAAAGTATTTTTAATTCAGCTAAAATAATAAAAGTATTGTGATGAAATGTGTCACTGTTGGGAGTGTTTAGTTATGGGTTTAGTTCTGAGAAAGAAGTGCTGATGTGACGCTAATGTGACATCTAGTCCTAGAAGACTAAGCTGTCACCATTGAGACCTCTCTAATCTTCTTTACTTGTTAAAATTGCTTGGTTTGCACTTGCACATAGACCCACTTTAATCAAACTTAAGAAGATACAAGTATACAAACTTAAATATCATTGAATTTACATTTATGTATTTATCAATTCTTATGGTGTAAATACTGATATTAAACATGTATCTTAACAATGGCCTGAAAAGAGATGAAAAATGTGCACAACTGATTTTTTGGTTAATGATATGATAAAAAGCACTTTATAGAAAATATGCAACCACAAAGTTATGTTGTGGACTTGTGGGAAACAGTCATGATTATACACTATACTTTTTAGATGGAGACCACATTGATTGAATGAACCATTCATCACACAAAATACTTGATGCAAACTTAAAGTTAACCTGCTGAGTTAGGATAAAATAGTACTCCCTGATCTCCGAGGTCTCCCCGAGATCTCCCCCGAGATCTCGTTTTTAGAAGGCAACCTAGACGAGATGTTCATCTCCCGAGATTTCTCGGTCAACAGGGTCAAACTTAGTCAAAGCCACGATTTCTCGGATTTTCTTGCTAATTTGTAAGATTTTCTTGTAAAATTCGTAATTCCTAAGATTTTCTTGCTCACTTCTCGGATATTTTTGTAAAATCTCGTAAAAACGTAAATAAATACACATATATTTATGTTTTTATGTATATTTTTATTAAAAAAGCTATAAGTCAACGTAAGTCAACGTCCGAGATCTCCCCGAGATTATTCCGAGATGCCGAGATCTCCCTAAAAAAGTCCAAACGAGATCTCCCCGAGATCCGATTTCTCCAACCTTGCTCCGTATACAGATACTATTTGGAATTCAAATAATAACCTACTTTTTATGTAGACCACATTCAACAATACTCAATATTGCGTATACTAAGTATGAAGAGAGATGTAGTCCTCGAGCAGAGAAAATTTTCATAAAGTTGTCCGATTAAATGAAAATTATAGGTATTTTACCATCCTAACCCTATGAACAGTAACCACTCATGTTATGTTCACAGAGGTATTTCAAAAATTATGCATTTTTAATGTTTTTTTTTTTTTTTTTTTTTTTTTTTTTGCGATCTTTCTTTTTTAACATCTTTTTTTCTTTCCTTGTTTTACTTCAAAATCTTTAGTTTCTTTAAACCTTTTTAACATTTATCATTTTACGTTTGATTCACGGACCCAACAACCCTGCGGCGAAACGCGGGCTATTATCCCTCGTTGATAACAATCGGGAGGAAAAGGAACATTAAAAAGACATCGTTAAGGGAAAATTATAGATGTCAACAGCACCTACATTCAAAGAAGCAATACGATAGCTTATCCATTTACAATTTCTTCAACTAAGTTAAAACAAATGTTACAAAACTCGGTCTTTGTTAAGTAAAAAAAAAATAAAAAATTGCAACCCATTCTCATTCAATCATTCATTATCAATGTTGCAAAAGTTTAGACTGTAGAAACAATATACATGACATTTCGTCACACTCATCTCTTGCTATTTTAAACATTACATACAAGTGCAAGAGCAAAAAAAAAATAATGGCACTCATACCGTCACACACTACAATATTGTCATAGCAGGTTCAACCTCATTCAAAACCTTAGATTCTTGAATTAGCAGATCACCATTTTGCGCAGATACGTTTTAGGAACTATCATCGTCATTACGTATGACCCATCTTTTAAGATTTCAAAATTTGGCTAAATCTGGAGATAATAGATAGCGAAAAGTGAAATCATGAGCACCCCACTCAATTTTCTTCAATGATTTCCCTTTTTGAATCAACTTGAAGCTCTTTTGATGACAATCAGGCACCGAGTGTTCAATCATGTCCATTAAATCAGCATGACACAAACCTGAATCTTTCGCATAAAGATCAACAAGTTTTGGGAGTAACATCTTTTGTCCTTTTTGTATCTTGAAGTTGTTATGGATGTACTCTTCTTTCGCAACTTCAAGTTCTTGGAAGACACTCTTAGGCGTATATATCCGCACCTGAATCGCAAAACCGATAGACACACTAATAGAGGTGTATCTTGCAAGAAATCTTTTGTATGCAAAAGGATAAAAATAGACTTGAAAAAAATAAAAATTTAAAAATTTGCTAAGTTTCATTAGTTAGTGTACCATGGGGTCCGAATGGCTTCCTGAACAGAGCGCAAAGTATACAAGAGGTTGCGGGTGCTTCATTGCATATGCTTTCCGTATATCTCGGGATTTGTACTTTGGACTTGGGAATAGCAAAGTTTGAAACCACTAAAAGAAAAAAGAAGATCATTAGTCTAATTATGATGCACAAGAATGATAGGTTTATGAACTATCATACCATACTTTTCAATGCATAATGTGTGTGTGTGTGTGTTTGCTGCCAAACTAGGCCAAAGTTGACAAATATACACAGGTAAACGGATAAAGTTTTTCTTGTACTGGCTACCCGGGGAAGGGGGTATTTTTTACTCAGATATACGCGGCCCGATTGGGTCCCGTGACCGTTTCAGATCCTTTTCCCTAGCTACCCCACGATATGTTGCTAAGTTGACAAATGTAGACGATTTTAAAAAATTGTGAGAACGCAAGTGCAAAAGGACCAGCATTCTCGACATCCAACATCATTTGGCAACCTACAGTGCTATTTTTATTTTTATATTTTATGATATTCAGAATAAGAAATTACAAGCACTGGAAATGTGTATAATTTAATGAAAATATACCTGTCCAGGGTGAGGCAGTCTGCATCCCAGTATTGTACTCTGTATATCTCCAACACTGATTTTATGACCGCCGATATTATATGCCGCCTGAAAATATCATGTAAATATACAAATCATGTTACAACATGTTTAAAGCATGCCATATGCTGATATGCATAGAATTGACAGATGTCGATATTAACCTTTACGACTAGTGAGATCCTCTTCATAGCACTACGAGGCGTTCCATGAACCAAGAAGGCCTGTAACGGACCATACCATGTTATAGAATTAAAATTATGACACCATAAACGCTTAAGATTTTATCTTTATGTATATGTATATGTCTGTTTCTTTTACTTTAAAGATTTTTCTAACGATAGATAGCCCTTTAGAGCTGTCCTTAAAGTGCAGAAAAGACTTGTACTTTTTAATAACCACCGTGTAAAAGTCAACATAAACCACTTTGTACAACACATTAATGCACCTTAACGACAGCCCTACAGCCCTAATAGCCATTGTTAGAAAAATCTTTTCAAATTTGCGTGTGAGAAATGTATACTCATTCATTTCTTTTTAACAATGTGTTAGACTACTTGTGGTATCTATTGATGTAACTGCAGGTTTTTTCTAACATTTAGATAGCAACACTGAAAATAGTATGTTTGACTTTTAAAGTCAAAGGGAAAAAAGAAAACACAGAATAAAAATTGAAGGTATGTTTACATGCATCACTAGTGCGTTGTGTATGTTGATCCAGAACGCGAGTTTCTCCTCGTGTTTTAAATTTCTTGGATCGACTTGTTCTAACAATGAAATAAGATACCTGTATATATATGATATTGTTAAAGTTAATTATGATTTCTAAATCACAAGTAAACAATCGTTTTAATAAATGCTTGCCTGAAATTCTGTTGCTTGTGTTCAACACTACTTAGTCTCTGAGTACTTTTACAAATACTTTGAATTTCAACTGTAGACCCACTAAACTCAACTGAACCTTCACAATGTGGGCTCCACATACCAAACTGATCGGTCGGCGAAGAAACACTAGGTGGTGAAGGAAATGATAATGGAGATGAAGGAAATTCGTGATTAAATAAAGGTGGATCGGCAATTTGACCATATATGTTCGATATGCATCTGATCATTTCCTCAGATAACCAGTTTGCTGACATTCGAACATTATCGGAAATACATCCACCAAGATGCTCAGCCATACTAACACTTGAATAATCATCCTTAACATGCTGATAAACCAAGATTTAAGTGTATTTAGGCTTGAGTTATGTGTTATAAAATAGCATATCAAAATTCCAAGGTTGAAATAGATGCGAGACATAGATGAGTTGATCAGGACCATGAAAGTTCGATTCGGTCGAGATGGGGTCGAGAAGGACGTTGACCAACTTTGACTTTTAAAAATTACTCCAATATTTTGAAAATAAATGATTTAGAAATAAGATGATCTGGTGATAGCTTAAATAATATATAGGATATAGGATAGGATTTTTATCATGTTTTCTATATATTTATTAAATTTATGTTCAAGGGATTAGGGATACTATGTATGTCACATCTAATTTTTAAATGGGCTTAGAATTTTCATTTACACTAGCCAGACAAAAAGTCGACTTTTGACCGAATTTGTCCAGACTTTTGACCGTTGCCCGACTTATTAAATGTTTTTCTTCGAGTTGGGACGGGCTAATCATTAAACCGCACATCAACCTCTACCACCGTCATTTGCAACCATGCAAAATTCCGAATTCCAGCAAACAAATATGTTGTCTTGTAGGTCAATAAACATGATACAAAAAATCTTGAGAACTTACCAAAAATAGAAATTTGGAATTAATGGCTTACCTCGAGCATTCCTAACGGTAAGGAATGAAATGATTCTACGGCTTGATTAACGGCCGTATAAAGCGGTGGAGTTCTGTAAGAGAGAGACGAGTGGCTTCGATTAACATAAGAATCTTCCATTGGTTGTGATTCCAAAATGGGACCAAATTCAGTAGGTGGATTATCCGTTGAAGCTCGAGCCGGCATGGAACTAGTCGAATTGATACGTAATGATTGTTGTTCGTTCAAACCCGAGTCGAAAACTGATTTGGGGTCAGTTTCAGATATTATTGATTGTTCCTTCTTATGGAAAGTTTTTCGATACAATGAAAGAAGATACTTCTCCAAATGCTTAACTTCAAACTCCAGTATCGATATTTCTTTAATTAGATCCTTCGACGACTGCATCAGAAGCATATCATACAAAATCTTCAAATGATATTCTAAACAAGATACAAAATCTTTTTTTGCCATTCCCAAAAAAAAAAAAAAAAAAAAAAAAAAGAAGAAGAAGAAGATATAAATCTTTAAGTAGATTACTGAATCTACTGTAATTAACTTAAACTCAATATTATTAGTAGAAAAACAAAAAGATTTGATTTTGTTCAACATTAGAAACCACAAACAGATTCAAAAACATTCTTGATTATATATAGCCAAATCGTAATATACCAAAACTGAAGAAAGCACAAACCTTTGTAAGTACAGCTTCATCGAAATGTTCGTGCAAGAAAGGTTGACTAGTTGTTGCCTTCTCTAGTTCAGTTCGTATTACAAGCTGGTCCTCAAGTTGCCTTTGGAGTTGTTCAATCTACATAAATATTAAAACAATCAAATCTAATAATCTAATAACCAAACCTTACTTATCAAGATAACATGTAATTATGTATAAGTACAATCGTAAACCTGTTCTTTTAGGGACATTTTAACTTCAATGCTCTCAAACTGCCTTTCCTTAGGCCCTTTGCTACTCTGCACCTGTTTCATAGCCTATCGAAATATGTGAACAACCATCGACGACCAATAATACTTGTATAAAACATTTCAAAAAATACAAAAAGATGAAAAAAAATTCACCTTTTCGGGTGCATTGATAATGGCGCGCTTATCGTCATAAATTCCCACTTTTGCAAGATCACTGTCAATGTTAAACAACAAATTAAACAAACTAGACACATTTATGTCTCAATAGAATATAAAGTACTAAACACAAACTATGTTTGTGAACCTGATTGTTAATAAATATGTAGTACTGCAAACAACAAATGTACTTTGCAAGATTTATAACCAACCCTTTTTTTTATTGTGTTCCCAACTACTCAGTTCTTTTCTCATTTGCTAAAACATGCTCCTCATTCAGAATAATCAACATTTGAACCATTGTACTTACAATAAAACAAACATAATAATTTGCAGTTAGCATAAAGTAGCAAACTTTTACAAGCAAAGAACAATACTCTTAATTAAAAACAAGAGTTTGCAAGATCACATATGCAAAGTTCACCCAAAACACAAAATTTCATACATTTAGCTGCATTTTACAATAACAGTGTTCTATACATACCATTAAAACCATTGTACTTACAATAAAACAAACATAATAAATTGCAGTTAGCAAAAAGTAGCAAACTTTAATTAAAAGAAATAATACTCTTAATTAAAAATAAGAGTTTGCAAGATCACATATGCAAAGTTCACCCAAAACACTAAATTTCATACATTTAGCTGCATTTTAGAGTAACAGTGTTGTATACATACCATTAAAACCATTGTAGTCACAATAAAACAAACATAATAAATTGCAGTTAGCATAAAGTAGCAAACTTTACAAGAAAAAAAATAATATTCTAAATTAAAAATAAGAAGTTTGCAAGATCACATATGCAAAGTTCACCCAAAACACTAAATTTCATACATTTAGCTGCATTTCAGAATAACAGTGTTGTATACATACCTCTTCATTCTCTTATTTTTTGAACCAATGAGCTCCATTTTCACTTCAAAGTACCCCAACAAAATCTTGAAGAATTTAAACACCAATCAACTAGTACTATTTCCAAACAAATTGGTTGGGCCCACTATTTATTATAAAACCTTAAAAGAAACACCATTAAAGACAATGAAGAACACATAAATACTGACAAAACTAACAAGCATTCCAACAATAAAGCCAACACTTAAAACATCAGAATTATATATAATCAATGAGATTCTGTTTAGCTTTATGACATACACAAACAGAGTTCATGCTGGTAAAACAGAGGATGACGTTTCAACCTCATGGACCCCACTACAATTCTTGCGAAATTGAGATGAATATGAACCCTGGATCATATGAGTTTTGTAAGTACTAATTATTTGGTTGGTGATTGAAAGTAACAATTGGTATATGTGTTTTTTGTTCGGTGATTGAAAGGGGCAATTGGTATGTGTTTGTGTATTGTGTTAGAAAAAAAGGAGGTTGTAATAATATAATTTTGACTAGTCACTATATTAGAAAGTGATACTACCTTTTTTGTGTGAAGTTGCTTTTATAAAGTGTTGTTGGCCTTTTTGTTTTTGCATCAAAAGTAGCAAAATCATAAAATTGGATTTCAATGCTTCAAGATTACTACTTCTCTACGTATGTCAATCTACTTATCACGTGAAAAATAAATAAATTATATATTTAATTAAGATAATATAGTTACATATGAATTAACGTTTATTTTGATTATAGTGTGTTATCTTAGGTGTTACTTAGACTTATGTAGTGGTAGGGGTTTTGAAATAATTTTGTAGGTGATATGTTAATGTTGCGAGAACATATGAGTGTAGTGTGGTACTTTTTGAGAGGCCATTTGAGTGTAGCGGTGGAACATGAACTTATATTTACGGAGGGCTAAAAAACAAATGATGTTGAGGCCGATTAAGTGTAAATTATGGGAAAAAAATAAATAATCAAGTGCAATTACGAAAAGTAACTGATGACCATGTGCAAGTACTCGAATTTTAGAGAGTAGGCACATCCCTTTGCACACACAAACGCAACCACAAAGCTCATTGTAAAGCCCGTTGTAATTTGTGTACAAAAGTTGATTTAAATCATCTTTAAATCCAAAAGAAAGTTGAGGAGCAGATTAAGAACACACTCTAATCAAACAAAACCTTATCAAGTAATAGCAAAAAGAAACATTACAGTTCAATGTTCAGCAATTACGATAACTAGAATACTAAATCTAATGAGTATTCATAAACTAGATGAAGAATATGAAAATTATAAAATATGAAAGGAAAATATCCTTTATATAATCTTACGTAGATTACCACAATATTACACAAAGACCCCCTAGACTATTATCTGACTTGACCATTAGTCCAAAAGGTTACTTATTGACGATAAACCTAGGACAAATTATAACCCGAGATAACTAAATACACACCAAACTGTACAAATCTGCTAGAAGCTTTATACCAAGTATACTATTTGCTAACAGACTTGATACTTGATATGCTTAGTATATGGCCTTCAACACAGCCTTCACTTTAATAGCTACAATCATCAAATCTTCTAAATATTTAAAAACAATCTTTTGACCACAGCTACAAGATCAGTGAATGCATTTATCCTGCACATAAACAAGTCAAGTTAGTTTGACTTTATCATCAAGCTTGACCAACTTACCTTGATCCTTCAATACTCCCCCACAAGCTTGACCTTCAAAAACATCAACAAGTTGCAACAATGTACACAAGAGAATATTTTGATAAGATGTCAGCCCTTTTGTAAATATATCAACAATATTCAAGGATGTTGATCCAACTTTCACAACTTGAATCAATCCACTACTGAATTTCTCTCTTATAATGTCAATCCAAATCAAAATGCTTTGTCCTTTTATGATGTACATGATTAACAGCTATCTGAATAACAGAATTATTATCACAATAGACTTTTAAGGAATGAACCTTTTAACTTGTAACTCAGACAATAAATTTGTAACACATATATGTTCACAAGTTACAACAGTCATAGATATATATTTTGCTTCAGCAGATGATCTAGAGACTGTTGGTTGTTTCTTACTCATTCGTGATATAAGAGAACCACAAAAAGATTTGCAAAAACCAGTTAAGATTTTCTACACAAAAGGTTTTTACTCCAGTCTCCATCAGCATAAGCAACTAAACTTAACTGCAAACTTTTCACAGTATGTTTATATTTTCAAGGACTACCCTTTAAATATTTTAAAACTACGAATGCAAGTTTTAAATGTGACTGAGTGGGAGCGTGCATAGACCTTATGACATGAACAACAAAACTAATATCAGGTCTAGTGACAGTAATGTAAATATTTCTCAACTAACTGTTGATAAGCGGAGATTAACTTAATAGTAGACTCCACTGTTACCTTTATAAGCCGAGACGTTTACATCAATTGGTGTATTTCAAGGTTTACAAGCCAAGAAACCAAAGTCATTTAACAGTTCTAGACAGTACTTCCTTTGACATAACCCTAGACCTTTAAAAGTATCAACAACTTCAATGCCTAAGAAATATTTAAGTTTTCCAAGATCTTTGATCATACCATTTTATTTAATGACTCTTTCACCTTGTTAATCTCAGATAAACTATTGCCAGTTAACACAAAAGCATCCACATACACAAGTGAAATCACAAGAAATCTACATTTGTGTTTTAAAAATTAAGTATAGTCACACTTACTTTGAACAAAACCATGACTTAAAAGTCAAGAACAAAGCTTTTCATTTCATTGTCTAGGAGCTTATTTAAGTTCATATTAAGATTTAATTAACTTTCATACTCTTGTTTCAGATTTATCATAGTAGCCTTGTGGTAATGTCATGTAAACTTCATCATTAAGATCTCCATAGAGAAATGCATTATTAATTTCTAATTAATCGAGATTCTGGTTATTATGAACAGCTATACACAACATACATCTAACATTAGTCATTTTTGACTACAGGAGAAAAAGTTTCATCATAATTTAAGCCTTCAGTTTTGACTGTACTCTTTGGCAACAAGTCTGGCTTTATACCTTTCTATTTCACCTGTAGATTTGTACTTGATCCTAAACACCCACTTACATCCAATTGGTTTTCTATTAGGTGGTAGTTCAGTTAGGATCCATGCGTTATTTTTATGTAAAGCTTCCATTTCAAAATTCATAGCCTCAATCTAATTAGGATCTTTTGATGCTTGAAAATAATTATGTGGTTTAACAGTTTTGTTTAAACTTGACACAAAACAAAAAAGTTTTTTTTTTTTTTTTGGAAGATTTGAATAGTTTGCCACATTATTTATGTTATACTTAACTTTACAATTAATAAGATATATATCAAATTTCCTAGGAAAAGAGGTATGCCTCTTTGATCTTCTCAAGGAAGAAGATGGTGGTTCAATAACCCCATTACCCTCAGAATTATCACTTGCATCCTGCCAAGTGTCATCAAGTGTAGCACTAATATCACTTAATCTGGTAGATGTGTTATCACAGCCACTACTTTTACCAAGTCTATCCTGTTGTGACTCAGAATCGTTCTTATCGCTATTGCCAGCATATGTATTTATGATATTATCATAGAAGAAGACTCAAACTATGATCATGAGTAATTGTGAGGTTAAATAGGGATACTAAATTAACCTAGAGATCAGATTATAAAAGTAGTTGAAGTTGATTAATTGTGTACTTAATTTACGTATGGGAAATCAGCGTAGCCTTGATTTTACGACATTAGAACTTAATTAGGTTACACTTTTATATTAACATTTGTAATTTAGGTGTGAGATTTTTTTTTTTTTTTTTTTTGAAAGGCAAGGTTAGTTGTTAGTTGTTAGACTCGAACTTGGGTCACTCTCGAATCCATGAAACATGGATACCAATGAAGCAAGGCCTCATTGGCAATTTAGGTGTGAGATACCAGTCTGGGTTATTATTGTGGTGAATTAACTCGTATTTAGGATAGTGATAGATGCTAGGATTAACACTGTACTAGCATCGATAAGTGCAGCGGGAGGATCAGTATGAAGCGCATGATAGAGGCCCATTACCTCGAGAGTAAGTTTCACTTGATCTCTCCATATTGAGAAGTCAATACCACTTTAGGGCTTAATTCTACCACTTTAGGGCTTAATTCTGAACAAGTAACCTGTATTAAAAGTTAAGGTAGATGCGGACATAGATTGAAAGTTAAATGAATGTTCAAGTAAAACTAAAGAGAATTAGTGGGGATATATATGTAAAGTCAAACATATTAATATAAATATAAAATCTATCTATCATAACATCAAAATAATAGGCGTATAATGTGTTATTCTCAATTATGAACCTTAGTCCTCACATTAGTTTAGTAGACAATTGAACCATCATACATCCTTATCAAAACTAACCATACATATGTATCACATATCATCTTTGGGCGAAATATAACACGTATGCTTATTATAGATATCATTGCTCAAGTTATTCTATAAATAGCCGTTGAGTTCATTAAATAATAACTTAACAATAGTTATGTAGTATAATAATAGTACATAAACTTCTACATCAATTTCATTAACCATTCATTGGGCTGGTTTTCTAAATTAATATAAAAGTTATTATCAATTATTTTATTTTGAACAACAGTTTGAGATCACCAGTAGGACTAAATCACATACGCGATCATCTCTTGTAGGTGCATAAACCGCCCCCAACTGTTGCCCTGGAATAAACACGGACCAATCCGAGGGCATGGCCGGTAAAACTCTCATCCCGCTGCCCCCGCAAGGCCGCAACACAATGTGCGAAAGGTGACCTTGAGTGGATTTCATGGTTAAGAAATAACCTTGTGTGTAATGTTGTAGTCCCGAAGAATCGAACTAATGATCTCTAACAAAAAAAAATGGTATGTCAGTACCACTTAAAAGTTATTATCAAATTAATCAATCATATTCAGAAAATCAACAAGTGTTACGGAGTATTAATTATCATGTCAAATAACATCAGATGATCGGTGATGATAGAATATATTTCAACATTCTGTTTTGATCCATTGATAAATAAATCATATAAATAAAATTTAATTTTCACCATGCAACCAAAACATCAAGGATTATACATGGTATTACTTTTAATCCTAACCGTTTCATGTGAAACAACGTCAACCATACAACATGAATCAAATTAGGGTCAATAATACTTAATACATGTGTATTCGTAACCCCAAAGCCGTTTTTCAGGGTTTGGATAATTATGTTATATTATTTCATAGAGAATTGCATGGCATGAAATACCGAATGACAAAAAGATAAAGTTATCTTTTTCCGCAAATGATTTCTCTCATTTATTCTTTCTACAAGGTGGATTAATATATATGCACATTCACAAATTATTTGTGAATCACTCTAATAATTAATGCAATGTTTTCATAATGCAACGATAGTAAGGAAATCAAGAAATAACTCACAAATAATTCATTCCACCTTCATGGAAATAATTCACAAATGATAATCAATTTCAACGTACATAAACCGTTAACAATCCGTAGAGTTAATACGAGTAATGAATTTTAATTTGTGATTGAATGATAAAAGGTGTGTTATGATCACATGATCCGGGTAGATCCTAACCCGAACCAAAACGAATCCGAGAGTCAAAGTTAAACAAGTTGGAAGAGTGGAATCTTTTCTTTGACCACTATTTGCTCCACGTTTTATTTCATGATCACATGATACATGATTTATGCCCCCATGATCCGATTAAATTGGCCATCATGGGAGAATCGGCTTCATTTGCATTTTAGATATTATAAATATCTTGTAAATGAAAGATTGGGGTTTTTAGGCCTCTCATTATACATTTGTAATGTCAATGTAATATTTGAGAGAGAATAAACACCTTTTCCCTATATTACTATTCTATTAGCTCTAGTATTATTTTACTCCATTCATATTTCATATTGATATTCATAAATAACTCACAAGCACATACTCCGTATATGTTATATCCTTGTGTTTACAAACAACCACCAAAAAACAATTATTCATTACTATCCTTACGATTATGTGTCGTGTTCTATTTTCGTAACGGATCAAGTGGTATTCAGAGCATCGTTCCTTTGCGTAACAACTTGCAAAGCTTCCGCTAATTCTCAAAAATAGCATAAGAATGGCCAAGAAATCCAAGAAGAAGAAACATGGAGCAAAGATAAAGGGGAAGTACGGGGCATCGACGCTTAACAATGTCAAAGGAGTTGGATTAATCCAATTTTCTCATTTTTAGTCAAAAAAAAAAGAAAAAAAAAACGTGTCTTCTTTTGCCGGAAGAAGAGGATGCGTAATTCGTGACATTTTTCTGTCACACTCAAAATCCGGAAAAGAAAATTTTGGCTTGTCCACCAAAAAAAAAAAAAAAAAAAAAAGTCGAGACACTTGTAAGTTGTTGAAATTTATCTCAGCGAAAATACAAAGTGGGTTTGTCTTCAATATGGTCAACTCATGAGCCCATGACCAAGTATCAATTAGGTATACATCATGGAGAAAATGCTTTCATTTACTCTTTAATATATATAGGTGTAAGTGGAAGAAAAAAAAAAAAAAAGAGGGGACTATGTTGAAATTTACCTATAATATAAAAGCTAGAGGGAAAGATTAAAAAAAAAGCCTCAAATGAAGCATGAACCTATATGTTGTAAAAAATCTAACAACATACGGTTATATTTGAGAGAGTTCATCACAACATAACGGACTAGCAGGAGCTAGTCATCTTCGCCGGAGAAGGGGAGGAGTGATCCGGGTAGATCCTAACCCGAACCAAACCGAATCCGAGAGTCAAAGTTAAACAAGTTGGAAGAGTGGAATCTTTTCTTTGACCACTATTTGCTCCACGTTTTATTTCATGATCACATGATACATGATTTATGCCCCATGATCCGATTAAATTGGCCATCATTGGAGAATCGGCTTCATTTGCATTTTAGATATTATAAATATATCTTGTAAATGAAAG
The DNA here is from genome assembly GCF_046630445.1 of Rutidosis leptorrhynchoides. Lineage (NCBI taxonomy): Eukaryota > Viridiplantae > Streptophyta > Magnoliopsida > Asterales > Asteraceae > Rutidosis > Rutidosis leptorrhynchoides. Next base: position 64,195,570 of record NC_092334.1, read on the forward strand.
ATTGGGGTTTTTAGGCCTCTCATTATACATTTGTAATGTCAGTGTAATATTTGAGAGAGAATAAACACCTTTTCCCCATATTACTATTCTATTAGCTCTAGTATTATTTTACTCCATTCATATTTCATATTGATATTCATAAATAACTCACAAGCACATACTCGGTATATGTTATATCCTTGTGTTTACAAACAACCACCAAAAAACAATTATTCATTACTATCCTTACGATTATACGTCGTGTTCTATTTTCGTAACGGATCATCACAAGATTTTTCTACATTGCTCTTGACACCACATGTTGAATTTATGAATTAATACATCACAATTTGCATGATTAGTCTCATAATTACAACATGATAACCAATAAAATATTATGCTTGTATCATGAAGCAATGCGATACCGTTAAGATTTCCGATCCTAATAGTGTTGTCAATAATTCGATGAAGAGATTTCTCACAAGCTCTTGGTGTTCATTATTAAAGAAACTTAGCTTTTAATTTCACAACATATTGTGAAAATGACCACATACCTTTATTTATAGTTATGGTGTTTAAGACGATTGTTTTTATTAAATAACCGCCTTAATTAGTTAGAGTTAATTATATTATTAAGATATACGTAACGTGGGTGTATAATACCAATGTTAGACACATAAATATTTTAACAAACCAAGCATCACAACCAAACATGGATGAGGCCGTCTTAAATAATTAATGAAACAAAAAGGAAGGTTTCGTTACAAGAGTGACGCGGCAAATATCAAGGGCTCGCATGACAGATTTAGTAATTCATGGAGCAAAGTGTAAATAAGTCAAATGTAGCCTCGTTGTAGCATCTTTTTAAGTTTGAGTGTTTAGGCTTTGACTTTAATACGAAAAATCCCTTTGGATTCTCCTTGTTGCATTTGCATAGACCCACTAATCTTTTTTCCAGTATTTAACAATAAAATCAAGAAGTCAAATGCGAAATATCATTGTAGCACAATAAAGGTATTTGTTACGGAATCTCATCTTTGATTTGTTTTGAGGTTTTATTTGATTGATCTTGATCGAAGACCTAGAGATTATGAAAGTAGTTGTGGTCATCTACAATTGAGGTGATTAGTAGATTTGTGAAAAACAGGTACACACTTAAATCGTACGATAAACGTCTGTTTGAGGTGTGTAAGTTTGCATGTGAAATTTGGATAGAATTACATTTAGTCATGGCAATGGTCATCCGATTCGATTCATCTGAGATGAATATGAATAGACTAAATGGTTGCTCGATATGGATATTTATATAGATGTTTATTCAATCTAGCCATTAGGTTTCCCCTAAGGTTACCATGTTGCGAATGAAAGAGCATCTTGATACATTTAAACTTTCACTAATTAGTATAGGACATATATAAGATTATCCATCAGAGGATCGAAAATTTACTTGTGTTAGATTTACTTGATCCATCCAACCTTATACAAAGTAGAACTCTACGAGTTTAGATTGTACAAATTAGAAATTTTTTACTTTTGATTGTATATAGTAAGAATAAAATGACTTTTTTAATGGTGGTTAGGAGTTACTTAAGGGTCCGAACGCGATGTCAGAACCCACCGACCTGATTATTTTCCTGAACGAACATTACAGTCCTACCGCCCCTCAGGAAGAAACCCCCCACGAAGATTCCATGCGAGCATCGTGTGTGATAAAACCCGCTCGGATGAGGCTCAAACGCATAGAAGTCTGAAACCTCAGAGGCTGATGTGTCAAAAGTGTGCAGTAGTGCTTAATTTGCCTTTCAACTTTTAAATTTATAAAATCTTTATTTAATACACTTTAACACCAGCAACAAACCCGATCGGATGTAGTATTTTAGGTTATCGTCCCAAGAGAGCGTAGATGCGTTTTAAGTTGGTTTATTAAATTGTTTAGTTCTTATTAAAGAACTAATTATAGATTTTTTTTATGTGTTTTTAGATTATGGATTCTTATCTCTTAGGAAAGAGATGATTGTTGATAGATAAATAAAAGAACAAAGCAAATACAGAATTAAAATAATCAATTACAAATAAAAGCAGTTACATGAACGAATAACTCATACGGGAATCATATTAGGCAAGTTTCATGACTTATATTAACACAAGGAAAAATAATAATCATAGACCAATCATTATCCCTAAATAGGTTAAGACAAGTGTTGCATAACATTCAATAGGCATGACTTAAAGCATATGCTAGACATGTGATGTGCATGACTAACATCTCAAATTATAGTATTCAATTCAATTACATGATACATATTAACCTTATGATGCGGATCAACATGCAAATAGACTGACAAATTATATAAGCTATTAAACATCAAGTAGATCAACTCAAGTTACTAGCTGAAAGTAAATTACTACTAAGTTTTCATGCAATCATTAATTAAACACAACCAAACAGAGGATCTTTGACTAAGCCTAACAATATTAAATTTTAGCATATAAGTGTAACTCAAATTTAACAAATTTATCACTATTATGTTGTTTAACTTAGTTGCATGCAATTCAATTTAACAAGTTTGATTGACTATATCTAAACAAGTAGCATCAATCGAATAATAGATCATCGGATTAAGTACTAATTAATCCTAAAATGATGTTATCTAATCATTAAGCATGACAAGAAAGTATATTAAAGCATAATAGATTCAAAACACTTTAAATATCATTACATAAACTCATTTTATACAAATCTGGAAAAACCAGAAACTGTACGAATTATAGCATGAAGCCGGCGACTTTGTTCCAGTCAAGTCGGCGGCTTGGACTGGTGAAGTCAGCGGCTTCATCTGATTCCCATACAAAGTTAGTTTTTGTCCACGTAACCACTATGAACATTTAGTTCATAGTGGTAGACGAACAGAAACAGAAAAAGTAACTAAAACGATATGAATAAGAGTATAAAGATAAAGTCATGTACCTCAAAAGGGTAGATGAAAAGAAACTTTATTGATAACTTTAATAAACCTGATTATAGCTTGAAAATTAACCCTAATCTAAGAGTTTTCGTGATTTAGAGAAAACCTTAAAAGAAAAACGAAAATAGTACATTGAAAACTGATACAGAAGGCCTCTATTTATAGTTTCAAAATCGGTGGCCCAAGCGACGGCTTCAGTGGGAAGCCGACGGCTTCACATGTGATTCATTTTGCAAGTTTAACTTAGGCCGCAAGCAGATACACGCGTAACCGTCCTAGGTCAAGCCGGCGGTTTCAGTGCCAAGCTGGCGGCTTCAGAGATCCGTCAATTTTTTTGATTTTGTTTCCATTTTTAGCTTTTTCTTGGGCTTTATGAAGCGACCCGTCCTAATCCATAAGGTCGAATACAATAACATATGGTTACATTGCGAGGTATTTGACCTCTATATGATACATTTTACAAACATTGCATTCGTTTTAAAAAGACAAACTTTCATTACATCGAAAGTTGACAGGCATGCATACCATTTCATAATATCCAAACTATAAATGACCTAATCTGTCATTTACTTAATAATAATCTTTATTGAACTCAACGACTTGAATGCAATGTCTTTTGAAATATGTCATGAATGACTCCAAGTAATATCTTTAAAATGAGCAAATGCACAGCGGGAGATTTTTTTATTACCCGAGAATAAACATGTTTAAAAGTATCAACCAAAAGGTTGGTGAGTTCATTAGTTTATCGTAATCAATCATTTCCATAATTTTAATAGACCACAAGATTCTCATTTTTCATAAATATCATTACACTACCAAGTGTATAAAATCCATTCGTATGATGAACACCTGGTAACCGACATTAACTTTAATGCATATAGAACATCCCCCGCATACTCGCAAGTATGCAATATACTGGCAATCGAAATCACCATTTAAATCGAAGTACTAAAGCAGTTCAAATTCTCTGACTGGGGCTGGTCAGTGCCCGTAGATCTACCTTTAGAATTCGCGTCAATTAGGGGTCATTTCCCTAATTCTTAGGTTACCAAGTTAAAGGGGAAATATTCGGTATAGTAATCCAACCATAGAATGTAGTTTTGAGTACTTGTGTCTATTTCGTCAAACATTTATAAAAGCAGTGCATGTATTCTCAGTCCCAAAAATATATATTGCAAAAACATTTAAAAAGGGAGCAAATGAAACTCACAATATTGTATCTTGTAGTAAAAATACATGTGACGGCATTGAACAAGTGTAAGATTGACCTCGGATTCACGAACCTATATTAAGTATATATATTTCTATGTTGGTCAATATTTGTCTAGCAATTTAGGTCAAGTCGTAGTGTATCACAATCCTAATGCTCGAGACCGATATGCAAAATTCTACGAAAGTCAATTTGTCTCAAAATGACTTCTAAAATCTATACATGTTTATTATATAACTTAAATATAGTCGTTTTATATAATTAAATGTATTTATCAGATTTTATTAAAGTAGATAATACAATTCTTTTATTAATAAATAAAATTTATATTAAAACTTATATATGATAAAAATATACTTTTATATATTTTACGTAATAAAGTTTATAAAGTTCACTTAATATCATAAAAAAATATAGTGGTATGTATTATTATATTACGTGTGGTAAAAATATCTTTGTATCACATATTTATTTGATAAGATAATATTGATAATAATAAATAAAAGTTGTATTATTTTATAATAATAATAATTATTATTATTCTACTAATAATAATAACAATATTTATATTTACTAATGATGATAACAATTATGATGAAATGATAATTCTAATCATGATAATTTTACTAATAACGATACTTTTTAATAATAATATTTTTATATAATAATAATAATTCTAAAAATGATAATTTTTAATAATAATACTAAAATGATAATAATAATAATGATATTTTATAATAAAAATGATAGTTTTAGTGAAAATGATAGTTTTAATATTAATGATAGTTTTAATAATAATAATAATGAAAACGATATTTTTATCTAAATCAATATCATACAATATTTTAATTTCATCATAATACTTATACTCGTTATTTCCTAATCGATTTGTTTAATAGCGTTTAGTCCTCTTTTATATCGCATTCATAATAATGATAATAATAGTAATCATAATAATTAGATGATACTAATATTAGTTTTAATGATAATGATACTAATAATAATAAATATTATAATAATATTACTGATAATACTAATAACTATTTTAATGATAATAATAATAATAATAATAATAATAATAATAATAATAATAATAATAATTTTAATGATAATAACGATAGTAATACTAATATCAATGACAATTTTTAATGATAATACATATAACGATAATGATAATAATAAATGATAATTATTAGATACTAATAACGACGATTATAACGACGATAGTAATAATAATAATAATACTAAAATTAATAATAATTCAGTTGGCTATATCTTTTAATCCGTACATCGAAACCACACGATTTCTAAATGAAAAGTTATTAATTTTTTGCCAGCTTTCCAACGACATGCATATCATATACCTTATATCAATAACATATGTATCAAATTCGTGATTCATCATAAACTATCTAACGATGAAATTTAGCATACAAGCATGCATAATCATATATACTCGAGCACTAGTCAGAGATACACTATTAATATATAAAAGATAAGATATAAGATATGAGTGCTCACGTATCAATATTGTGATTCAATATTGCAGGAAAGTACGTAGACGCAACGGAGATGATAAAACTAGTTTGACCTCACGAGCATACCCCGAACAATACCCATAACCTCCATAGTTATAACCTATAATTTCCTTAGCTCTATCCCGCGCGAAAAACACGTTTGAAATAACTTGCCCATAACCTCGTCGTAGTATTTTATGTAAATACTTAATAATACCAATAATAATAATGCGATTAATAATATTTATATTAATCTTAATAATAATAATAATAATAATAATAATAATAATAATAATAATAATAAGAATAATAATAATAATAATAATAATAATAATAATAATAATAATAATAATAATAATAATAACAATAATAATAATAATATTAATATATATATATATATATATATATATATATATATATATATATATATATATATATATATATATATATATATATATATATATATATATATATATATATATAGTAGAGAGAATGATTGGTTAATTGTGAAATGAACTCGGCAGAACATTTCGCGTTTTATAGAACCTGACCCATCCCCCTCTGCCATGCGATCGCATGGGTTCAAGGGCATTTGGCCATGCGATCGCATGGCCCTGCTGTCCAGCAATCAGTTGTTCAAAATAAACATGGGCTGCTATGATTTAATATTAATATATATTTATATATTTAATTTATATATTATATTATATTTACGTGCCTAGTTAACTTGTAATTTTTGTTCCGAAGTCTCGTACGTTGGCACTCGACTAACGTCTTGGTTCTGGTTTTTCGAACGACGTTTCGTACACTTAGAAAACTAGCATTCTACGTTACGCGACAAGTACCTTTATAAATAATTAGGCTTAAAACATTGATAAACTATACCACTCGAAATATAACTTTAACGTTCGAGTGTTTTGGTCATTTTCTTCAATAAATCATCGACTCGTTATATATAAAAATGTATTAAATAATATTAATTAAAGTTTAAAATCTATATAAGAAAGATATATATGAAAACATTTTACATTTAAATTAATATTTTCTAATAATATGTTTTATTACGTTGTAAATTATATCTATATAATAACGTTTGAAAATATGTATGTCTTATTATATATATTTTGAAATCGTTTAAATAATAGAAAGTATTATTCCGTAACGTTTACATTTTTAAAGTTTAAAATCGATATAACACATTTATACACAATGTTTATTAAATAACATATTTTGATAATCAAATTACATTATATCAAAAAAAAAAAAAAATATAATAGTAGAAGTTGTAATATCATAAAATGTTTTTAATAATAAAAGTCTATTATATTGAAAAACGTTTTTGTTCAAGAAAATAAAATCATATATAAATCATAACAGGTTTCAAGTTCTTAATCTTACCGTTTGTCCATGACTCGAAAGTTAAAATTCAATGGATAATTAAACGTATGAAATCATTAAAAAGTCAATTTACATAACTCGTCGATATCCAAATTTCAAGTTATCTATATTCCCTAATTTCATTTTCACATTAACTAATATAAAAACTAAGTATTTAACTTAATAAGGGTCACGAGAAAAATGTAAAGCAGGCATTGAAAGTTAAGCAGGAATCTCCACTAACTTTTGTCTAACTCTCGATAATTGACATATTGTTCTTACTTGTACCACTTTGCCAATTATTCCGAATGTTGTTAAAAGAATATTTTTTTTTGAATCACAGTGGACCTCACGACGGAGACTTATCATAATATCACAATACATCTGATAATTCAATCATTTGATATTATCTTTTAATTCCGTCGGCAAATACGATCATGTAAAATATTATAATTAATACTTTGTTAACGTTTTCAAGTTATAATACACACACACACACACACACAATATATATATATATATATATATATATATATATATATATATATATATATATATATATATATATATATATATATATACACACACATATATATATACATATATATATATATATATATATATATATATACATACATATATATACATACATACATACATATTCATATCCAATTATATAATGGTTCGTGAGTCGTCGGAATCTGGTCGAGGTTAAGTGAATACATGAACATAGTTCAACAATGTTTGAGATTTAACTTAACAGACTTTGCTTATCGTGTCGTAATAATATAAAGATAAAGTTTAAATTTGGTCGGAAATTTCCGGATTGTCACACTTTAAGTACACGAAACTGGACTCAAGCCGGCGGCTTCAGTTGTAAGCCGGTGGCTTTATTGCTATCTTTCGAATCCTGGCATTTTTTTGCAGAGTCTTGGAACTTTCTAGAATTTTATCAGTAAGCTGGCGGCTTCAGAATGCCAGGCCGGCGGCTTCATGTTGATTTCTGCAGTTTTTACCTGTTTTTGATCCTGTTTGACACATAACTTCAATAAAATCATTAGAAATACATTTTTTTTTTCCATTTTAATGTGTTTTAGGATTAAAATGACTTTAAAATAGCAAGATAACTCCTTAAAATGTTATCAAAATTCTGTATAATTTAGGAGTTATCATAGGCCTATGAAATAGACGGATAACTACAAGAAAAATCTTTTTTGCAGCACGTGAGAGTCGAACCTCTTACTCCCTTCAAAAGTCAGGTCAACACCAATGCACCAACACCTTACAGTTATAAAATGACTTTTGACTGGTGTTAAGTTAATATAGAAATTAATATTTACATGTCAATATTTTTTCATATATTAAACGGATATTCATTAACCAACTTAATACAACGGATATGAATATAAATTGATAAAATATATTTAAATGAATATGAATATATATGGATATGAGACTACCCAATCCATATTTGATCCATTACAACAACAATACTCATATACGATCCATTGTCATTCTTAATACACTGTTATAATTAAGACGACAAAAACATTTTTCTTTTTCACTAACACTCATGTAAAAAAGTTTAAGATCCTTCTAGCCCTTAAGCACCGGCTAGAAACTGATTTTTTTTAGGGAGCGGAAATAATAACATGATATATGGTTGGAATTTTAAAGTTCGAAGTAGCATGTGAATTTGTTTTTTACTCATATATTTTTACGAGTAGAAAATTATACTAATTTAGTACAAGTATTCAAGTTTTAGAGGGGGCGAACACCCCTCAAGACTAGCATATTTTTTGCCCTTACCTTTAAGGATATCGGTACCATACATAAAAGTGTATTGTACATAACGCTTAATTATTAACTTTAGAGTAACTCTTAATCTTACAATATTTTTATGTGTGTTAGAAACATTCAAGAAATTTAGTTTTGATTAATTCTTTATATAATTTTAGATATATTGTTGAATTTGCTTCACATGTACCATGGTTGTAAATAGGTCGTACACGAGTTGAGCCGAGCTCGACTAAATTAATCTTCAAAGAGCTTGAAATTTACTTTTTTCAATTTTAATAGATTATGCTCGAGCTCAACCATTTAAAGTTATAGAAGCTCAAGTTAGGCTTTGACTTGTTTATTATATACGGAGTATTATTATGTTCTTTATTATTAATGTAACTTAATTATAATACATCAATTTTTGCAAAATTACTAATCACATATAGTAAAATTTATTATTATTATTATTATTATTATTACTATTATTATTATTATTATTATTATTATTATTATTATTATTATTATTATTATTATTATTATTATTATTATTATTATTATTATTATTATTATTATTATTATTATTATTATTATTATTATATTTTTGATATTTAGTATTATTATTATTATTATATATATAATATCATTGCATAATTATATATAATAATATAATATTTGATATTATTAAACCATACAATATATGCATGTAAATGGTAAAACTCGTCTAGACTCGCAAGCTTGTTCCAGTTCAATATAAAAAGTTCGAGCTCGTTTACTAACGATCTTTAAAATATAGGAGGTGATTCTCACACACCACTTTTTGATCCATGTACACTTTTGTATCATAAATTCACAGTTATGCCCCTAGAGAGTTGAACTTATATTATTATTGTAAGTATAATTAAGGGTAAAATAAGTAATTCAGTGTACATGGATCAAAAAGTGATGTGTGAGTATCATCTCCCTTAAAATATGTTTAAAGTCGAGCTCGAGCTCCTTTAGACTGGCTTGTATTGAGCTTTCAATGAATTAAATTTACACCTACAATTGTAAATAACTAAAGCTACATCACCCTAAATCAGTGTTTATGACATTTTACAAGTGCTCCGGCGGTTAATTAATTTGTTAATTATGTTATATTTTCTATTTAAGCATTAAAATTTTAATTTGAAAGGCAAGTTGTTGGCATCGAATAATCTTATTTGTCATGCACGTACGCGCTTTTGTGTGAAAACCCGAAGCGCATTACAGGGATCTGAACCTTAAACCATTCCGAGAGGAAGACGGGTCGGACCTGAGTCCTGAATATGGGTCAGTAAAACCTCCCCGAGTCAATCTGGCTTTCAAGAAATAAATTCCACGGATATTTTGAAGAGGAGGGACTTGAACTTGAGACCTCCCCACCCTCATCTGAATACACAACTGTAAAGGGGTGAACCACTGAACCAGTAGGGTGGGTTCCATTTAAGCATTAAATTGATGTGGATACTTTATTTATATACTACTAGATGGCAATGCCCGTGCGTTGCACGTTTGGTTCCAGTTTAATTTCATCTTTTTAATTGTTGAAGAATGACAATGAAATTTTTTTATCTACGTGAAACGTTCTGGTTAAACAAAGTCTAATAATACGAACATGAAGTATTTGAATTTGTGAGTTGTTTGCAAGACTAACAATTCGGTGAACTTTCCTAAGTGATGTAATTGTTGTCCCTGAGTATATTGCAGTTGGACCATATAGCAAGTTATGGGGATGGAATGTTATTGACATATAACGTATGTGCATTTTTGTAACTTTTAACAATGCAAGACATATTTTGGAAGTTGAGATATATTTATATGTGCACTACAGATGGAACCTAAAAGAAAAACTGCGAGGATAATAAAATTAACACATAGAACAACAACAAAGATTATTACTCTAAAACACCAGTACATTTACAAAATCAACACATACTGTAACTGGCCATAGCAAGAAACACGAATTTACATTGGATCAAGCAAATATAGTGGCAAAATACATGTATGTTGAATACATCTAATAATAATATTTGAGTTTTAGATAGTAGTTATGGCATAACCTTGTAGCTCAATCAAATAGTTTAGGGAGGTCTCAAGCCAACTCATGTTTCAGTTTGTGTTGGTGAACGGTAGAATGAAAACTTGGATAGTAATATACCTGACCACCTGTGTATTTTCCAAAGTACTTGAATGGATAACAATAAACAACAATGTTCTATATAACGATATAAGTAAAACTAAAACATCACATAAATAAAATAAAGCTCATGCATTGATATAAAAATCATTTATAAAAGTATATACTCTCCAATGCTTCAAACCAACACGGTAGAAGGCGACTATTGACTTTCTCAAAAGTTACATTTCAATACTAATTTAGTTAATGTAAGAAAATGAAAGAATTATCACATCTTAAATTCTATTATCATCATATACCATTAACGCCATTTATAGTGACCTTTAATCTTCAATGTTTTAGTTAAATTATTGAAGGAAGTCATGTTTTCAAGTAAATTAAAATATTAATTCGTATTAAATATAAACTATTTAACTTCCATAAGTTATCTAAACACTTCATATAATAATAGACTATTCATTTATCAATTATCAATTATAATTATAGAGTTAATTCATAATTCATAACTAGTATATAAATCTCAAAATTTAACATAATGTCAATTGTACCACAAATAATACATTTTAAATGTCAAATATGTATAATACCTTTATAGGTGACAATAAATTTAGTTACAATCAATTTTAGTTGAACAAAGAATAAGTTAATAGTTACAATACAAAAACTACGTTTGTGTTTGACTCTCTATATGTTTGTTTTTGTATTATACAAACAAATAAAGTTAATAGTTACAAGTCAGTTGGTAACGGGATGGACACGCTTTTTTGGCAAGACAAATGGGTTGGTAACGTTGATCTAAAACAACAATTCAACAGATTGTTTAGATTGAAAACAAAAAAGGATGTAAAGGTGGTTGATCGAAGTACCTGGAATGAAGACGTTAGCTGTGTTATCAGATGGGAATGGTCACGAGAAATACGTGGAAGAGCTATTGGCGAGATGCAGAATTTATCTAACCTCGTTTCTCAGGTTCGAAGTGCAGGTAATATTGCAGACTCATGGAAGTGGCCGGGATCGGTGTCGGGTAAATTCACAACTAAGAAACTCCAAAAGCTAATTGAGGATAAGTTTTTAATGGATGGAAGAGGTGGCCCGAAAACAATGCGTAATCCCTTAGTCCCAAAAAAGTTAGAGGTATTCATATGGAGAGTCAAACACAAACGTGTTCCGACCTTAGTTGAATTGGATAAGCGTGGTATTGACTTGCATTCGGTTCGGTGTCCTATTTGTGATGATGGCATTGAATCTATTGATCACTCGTTGGTCCTTTGTAAAAATGCCTTTGATATATGGACAAGAATATACAAATGGTTGAACCTTGGCCCTTTTTGCAACTTTAGTTCATCCGAAGCATTCGAAGGTAAGTCACATGTGCAAATGACGAGTCTTGGTGCGAAGATATTACAAGCAATTGAATGGACTTGTGTGTATGTTTTATGAAAATATAGAAACAACAAAGTCTTCGAGAAGATAATTCCTTATGTTGCAAGCGTAGTAAGCGAAATTCAAGTTCATAGTTTTGAATGGATATCAAGGAGAATCAAAGATAAGGACATTGCTTGGCACGAGTGGCTCGTTAACACCCGCTCCTACTTGACAGTGTAGCCATTTTGATTTCCAAAAGTCGAGTTTGTATAATTTAACTAAGCCATTGTGTATATTGTTTTTTTCTCCTGTATCCATGGCATATCACCTTGATATTGCAGTCTTGTTATTGTTGTATCCCTAGTTGTTCTGATCGGGGATTCCGTCTGTAACATCTTAACGTTTATTATAATAAAATTTTATGTTGCTGTTTAGAAAAGAAAAAAAATAACTTATCTAGTTAGATAGAAAATAGTTGAAATAAGACATAAATAGTGAAATATAAGGTTCGATACTTATATATTATAAATATCATATTTATATAATTATAAACTATAGAATTTTAATGACATCAAAATTGACTCACCTCATTTACTCACCACATTTATTTTCCTAGAACTCAACTTACATATAGATATAGAATATAGATATAGAATATAGATATAGAATATAGAATATAAATATTAATATTAATATAAATATAAATATAGATAAAAAAAATATAGATATAGAATATAGAATATAAATATTAAATACATGAGGTAATTCATAATTACTTTTGAGGTAAATATAAAGGAAGGGTAATTTTGATGGAGTTAACGATATTTATTAAGGTCTATTTAATTTTTCAGGAATATAGAATATATAAATATTAAATACATGAAGTAATTCATAATTACTTGTGAGGTAAATATAAAGAAAGGGTAATTTTGATGGAGTTAACGATATTTATTAAGGCCTATTTAATTTTTCAAGACTCAATTCTTATCAATAAATTTAGTTACAATCAATTTTAGTTGAACAAAGAATAAGTTAATAGTTACAATACAAAAACTACGTTTGTGTTTGACTCTCCATATGTTTGTTTTTGTATTATACAAACAAATAAAGTTAATAGTTACAAGTCAGTTGGTAACAGGATGGACACGCTTTTTTGGCAAGACAAATGGGTTGGTAACGCTGATCTAAAACAACAATTCAACAGATTGTTTAGATTGAAAACAAAAAAGGATGTAAACGTGGCTGATCGAATTACCTAGAATGAAGACGGTAGCTGTGTTATCAGATGGGAATGGTCACGAGAAATACGTGGAAGGGCTATTGGCGAGATGCAGAATTTATCTAACCTCGTTTCTCAGGTTCGAAGTGCAGGTAATATTGCAGACTCATGGAAGTGGCCGGGATCGGTGTCGGGTAAATTCACAACTAAGAAACTCCAAAAGCTAATTGAGGATAAGTTTTTAACGGATGGAAGAGGTGGCCCGAAAACAATGCGTAATCCCTTAGTCCCAAAAAAGTTAGAGGTATTTATATGGAGAGTCAAACACAAATGTGTTCCGACCTTAGTTGAATTGGATAAGCGTGGTATTGACTTGCATTCGGTTCGGTGTCCTATTTGTGATGATGGCATTGAATCTATTGATCACTCGTTGGTCCTTTGTAAAAATGCCTTTGATATATGGACAAGAATATACAAATGGTTGAACCTTGGCCCTTTTTGCAACTTTAGTTCATCCGAAGCATTCGAAGGTAAGTCACATGTGCAAATGACGAGTCTTGGTGCGAAGATATTACAAGCAATCGAATGGACGAGTGAGTATGTTTTATTAAAATATAGAAACAACAAAGTCTTCGAGAAGATAATTCCTTATGTTGCAAGCGTAGTAAGCGAAATTCAAGTTCATAGTTTTGAATGGATATCAAGGAGAATCAAAGATAAGGACATTGCTTGGCACGAGTGGCTCGTTAACCCCCGCTCCTGCTTGACAGTGTAGCCATTTTGATTTCCAAAAGTCGAGTTTGTATAATTTAACTAAGCCATTGTGTATATTGTTTTTTTCTCCTGTATTCATGGCATATCACCTTGATATTGCAGTCTTGTTATTGTTGTATCCCTAGTTGTTCTGATTGGGGATTCCGTCTGTAACATCTTAACGTTTATTATAATAAAATTTTATGTTGCTGTTCAGAAAAAAAATAACTTATCTAGTTAGATAGAAAATAGTTGAAATAAGACATAAATAGTCAAATATAAGGTTCGATACTTATATATTATAAATATCATATTTATATAATTATAAACTATAGAATTTTAATGACATCAAAATTGACTCACCTCATTTACTCACCACATTTATTTTCCTAGAACTCAACTTACATTTAGATATAGAATACAGATATAGAATATAGAATATAAATATTAATATAAATATAAATATAGATAAAAAAATATAGATATAGAATATAGAATATAAATATTAAATACATGAGGTAATTCATAATTACTTTTGAGGTAAATATAAAGGAAGGGTAATTTTGATGGAGTTAACGATATTTATTAAGGTCTATTTAATTTTTCAGGAATATAGAATATATAAATATTAAATGCATGAAGTAATTCATAATTACTTGTGAGGTAAATATAAAGAAAGGGTAATTTTGATGGAGTTAACGATATTTATTAAGGCCTATTTAATTTTTCAAGACTCAATTCTTATCAATAAATTTAGTTACAATCAATTTTAGTTGAACAAAGAATAAGTTAATAGTTACAATACAAAAACTACGTTTGTTTTTGACTCTCCATATGTTTGTTTTTGTATTATACAAACAAATAAAGTTAATAGTTACAAGTCAGTTGGTAACGGGATGGACACGCTTTTTTGGCAAGACAAATGGGTTGGTAACGCTGATCTAAAACAACAATTCAACAGATTGTTTAGATTGAAAACAAAAAAGGATGTAAAGGTGGCTGATCGAATTACCTAGAATGAAGACGGTAGCTGTGTTATCAGATGGGAATGGTCACGAGAAATACGTGGAAGGGCTATTGGCGAGCTGCAGAATTTATCTAAACTCGTTTCTCAGGTTCGAAGTGCAGGTAATATTGCAGACTCATGGAAGTGGCCGGGATCGGTGTCGGGTAAATTCACAACTAAGAAACTCCAAAAGCTAATTGTGGATAAGTTTTTAACGGATGGAAGAGGTGGCCCGAAAACAATGCGTAATCCCTTAGTCCCAAAAAAGTTAGAGGTATTTATATGGAGAGTCAAACACAAACGTATTCCAACCTTAGTTGAATTGGATAAACGTGGTATTGACTTGCATTCGGTTCGGTGTCCTATTTGTGATGATGGCATTGAATCAATTTGTGACGACCCCGTCAAAACACTTAACGGATCCGTCAGTTGGTCCCATAGCTTGATCGGACTTAAATGAATTAAATAAACAAAGTTGCATTCTTTTATTTCAAAATGTTCCCCAAAAAGGAAACAAACCAAATTAAGTAGTTTGAAAACCAACCAACCATAAAATGAAACCAAAAGTTGACACAAAACATTGCCAACAATCCCACAATTTAAATTATCCAAAATAGAATGCAAACTTAAGTTTCATAAATTGTTTCATAAAATCTGCCCAAATGCATGCAGACTCTTCTAATGACAGCGGAAGCATCAAATAACTCAAGTACCTGTGAAAACATGCAAGTAAACTGTCAACACAAAGGTTGAGTGAATTATAGGTTTAAATAAGTAAGTAAACTTTAGACCACAAGATTTAAAAATGTTAGAAAACATTAAACATTATTCCATTATCAATGAGCCACCTGGTAACCACTTAACCCTTTATTTACCCTTGCCAAACACAATAAAAATATACACTTGGACAGTGTATCTACAACAAATTACGAAGTACTAAACATTCCGATTATAAATTGCTAGCGCGACTAGCTCGAAATGGGGTTGTCAAACCCGATAGATCTATCCGTAGGATTCGCGTTCACCGGTAGAAACCAATGATTACAGTTACCAGACTAGGGAATATTTTTGTCCAACTCACAATGAATAATTAAATTTAACTGTTACTTGTGTCTAAACGTAAATAAAAATCTGCATGTAATCACATCCCAAAAATATACTTTGAAAAGTATGTAAAAACGGGACTATAACTCACCTTAAATAGCAACTGAAGAAATCTCACAAACAAGCGAACAGCACGTAAAGTAAAGTGATCAAGAAAGATCACAACGCCGACCTATAAATAAAGCAGGTCGAAATAAATAACTAACTTAGGCCAAGTCTTAGTATGATAGCTATTGTACATGTTGCAAGTAGGCATAGAACATTACTCAACAAGCATCGGTTTGATTGGAACAGCATAAGGACACACACTTTCTATTTTTAGAAAGTTTCTATTTTTAGCAGGTTTCCATTTTTGGAAAGTTTTCTATTTTAGGAAAGTTTCTATTTTTGGAAAGTTTCTATTTTTGGAAAGTTTCCAAATTTAGAAAGTTCTATTTTTAGAAAGTTTTGAAGTTAGGAAAGTTTCCTTATTTAGAAAGTCAACAGAAGTCAACTGAAAGTCAAAGTCAACAGAAAGTCAACTCAAAAGTCAACCTTGGTCAAACCTAGTCAACATTAATTTTAAAAGTGTAAGTTATAATAATAACATAGGTTATAATGTTATTTAAAGTCAAAAGTGTATATTAATGTCTTAACATAAGTTTAATTAAATAAAATGAATTATTAAAGTTAATATAAGTTGAAATGTTATAATTAGTATAACATAAGTATTTAATTAATTAATTAAATGTCAATCATAATATAAATATTATTAATTTATAATAAATTTTAAATCATATCATAAGTATTATTAATTAATAATGAATTATTAATCATATCATAAGTTTCTAATTAAAATTATTAAATCATAAGTATTTAATAATTAAGTCATAATTAAATAATAATTAAGTCTTATAATAATTAAATAATTATTTAATATTTATTATAAGTCTTTTAATAATTTCTCAAAAACAAATTTAATACTTATCATAAGTATTTTCCTTTAATAATAAAAGTATTACTAATCATAAGTTTAATTAAAATGTTAATTAAATTATAATTAATAATTAAATGATATAATAAATATTTATATCATATGTTTTAAATAATAATAATTACTTCTTTTATCATAAGTAATTAATTAATAATGAATTCCATAAATTTTATCATAAGTTTAATCATTAACCATAAGTTTTAAGTTTAAAAGTTCGCCGGGTCGTATCTTGAGCCCCGGGTGTCGGTTTCGGGCAAGCCACATATGTAACTTCACCTACTCAAACCACCCGACACATTTATGAACTCAAGAACACTCCAAGAACAGTCCCTAGGTCGTGGATATCAGCCATGACAACATTTGGGAAATCAATTTACTCAAAACAGTAATTCGGGCAAAACGGGTGAACCGTGGCTCGGATTTAGGTGACCCGAACATGAATATTCGTCTCACCATCAGTCCTAACCAATTGAGGCACCCTAAAGACACCAAGGATGGTCACAAAGTCGGACCCAACCTTGTTCATGCCAAGAACACCTTTCAATCTTTAACAAAAACCAAATTAAGCGTATCTAGGGCTCCGGGAATCGAAACGACATGAATCCGGAGTCTAAAATTAATGTCTTGATGAGAGGAACTCATTTATGTACTTTATTTTAACATTCATAACAGTTATATAGTCAGAATATACGAATCAAACTGCTGTCCAAAATTTACAAACCGAAAACATGAACAAACGAGTAATTCTACGCATTCAAACAACAATACAATAACTTATACATATCATACTAATCATATAACATCAAAATACAGAAATATAAATAAATATGAAAAGATCTAGGGTTAGGGTTTATACCCTAATCGAGAATCAAAGTATATGATCGCGTAGAGAACGAAACAAGGAACGCGTTGGTGTTAATTGATTTATGATCCAAGCTTTAATTTTGATTGATGAAGATGATGAATGGTGGTGGTGGTGGCGTCAACTAGGGCAAGGGAGGAAGAGAGAAAATTGCAAATTAAGTTTAGGTGGAAAAATAAAAGAGATAATTACAAAAATAAGGAAATAAATTAGGAAATGGGAGTATTACTCCCTCCCCCCCCTTGGGTCGGCCGAACATGGCATGGGGGTGGGCCCCATGGGTCCAAAATTGTTAAATGTTAATTTCCTTGTGGCCCGGAAACCCGAACGAAGCCCGAAACGCGAAAACGCACTTACGCGATTAAAAATCCGGAAAGATAACAAACGCGCGACGAAAAATAAATATAAATACACCTATTAATAATATGATCATAAAATATCATATTTAAAATATTTAGGATTTAAAAATCCCGAAAGCTCGACCGTTGGTTTAAAAACCGAAAAGATTCGCCGGATGGAAATCCGCGGAACGTAGAAACGTATAATTTAAAATATGAATACATATATCCACATAACACATAATAATTATTATATATATATTATTACAAAAATAATAATATAGGTCATGGAAATGACGTGGCACACTAACAGTTAACGGTCGTTAAATAATTAACGGAAAAAGATAACGGAAAAAGTAGGGTCGTGACAGTACCTCCCCGTTATGGAAATTTCGTCCCGAAATTTAAGCAGGCGCAGGGGTTGACTCGGCATCTGAGAACAAATGCGGATACTTCTGCTTCATTTGGTCTTCACGCTCCCAAGTGAACTCGGGACCGCGTCTAGCGTTCCATCGGACCCGAACAATAGGAATTCTGCTCTGTTTAAGAGTCTTAACCTCTCGGTCCATGATCTCAACTGGCTCCTCAATAAAATGCAATTGCTTGTCAACTTGAAGTTCCTCCAAAGGAATAGTCTGATCAAATTCAGCCAAACACTTCTTTAAGTTCGAAATATGGAAAACATCGTGAACAGCACTGAGTTCTTGTGGCAACTTCAAACGATAAGCCACCGGTCCAACTCTTTCAATGATCTCAAACGGTCCCACGAAACGAGGACTTAACTTCCCTCTTTTACCAAAACGAATAACACCCTTCCAAGGCGAAACTTTTAACATAACACGATCACCAACTTGAAATTCAACATCTTTCCTTCCTTTGTCGGCATAACTCTTTTGCCGACTTCTAGCAGTTCTCAACCTTTCTTTAATTTGAACAATCTTCTCAGTAGTCTCGTGAATAATCTCTGGACCTGTAAGTTGAGCATCCCCAACCTCATTCCAACAAATAGGAGATCTACACTTCCTACCGTACAAAGCTTCAAACGGTGCGGCTTTAATACTTGCGTGGTAGCTGTTGTTATAAGAAAACTCAGCTAACGGCAAATACTTATCCCACCCATTTCCAAAATCAATCACACAAGCTCGCAACATATCTTCTAATGTCTGAATGGTCCTCTCACTTTGACCATCCGTTTGAGGATGATAAGCGGTGCTCATATCCAATCTAGTGCCCAAGGCTTCTTGCAACGATTGCCAAAATCTCGATACAAATCGACTATCTCTGTCGGAAATTATAGAAACGGGAACACCATGCCTCGAAACAATCTCTTTCAAATACAAACGGGTGAGTTTCTCCATGGAATCGGTTTCCCTAATCGGCAAAAAGTGAGCCGACTTAGTGAGTCGATCTACAATCACCCAAATCGCATCGTAGCCACCCGAAACTCTTGGTAACTTAGTGATAAAATCCATAGTGATACCTTCCCACTTCCACTCGGGAATTTCTGGTTGTACCAACAATCCGGACGGTTTTTGATGTTCAGCTTTGACCTTAGAACAGGTCAAACACTTAGCCACATACGTAGCCACATCACCTTTCAAATTTGGCCACCAATACAGCTCCTTAAGATCATGGTACATCTTCCCTGAACCAGGATGAATAGAGTACCTAGACTTGTGAGCCTCATCCAAAACAAGTTGTCGCAGTTCACCAAACTTCGGAACCCAAAGACGTCCTACAAAGTACCTAGTACCATCTGCTCGAATCTCGAATTTCTTAGCCATACCTCTTACATTTTCTTTCACAAAATTCTCTTCCTTTAAGGCTTCTTGTTGTGCCTCAAGAATCTGCCTTGCGAGGTTTGATCTAACTGTCATATTCAAGGCCCTAACCCTGCGAGGTTCAGTCCTTTCTTTACGACTCAATGCATCAGCCACAACATTGGCCTTACCCGGGTGATACAAAAGGTCACAATCGTAATCATTCAACGTCTCAATCCATCTTCGTTGTCTCATGTTCAACTGTTTCTGATCGAGGATATGTTGAAGACTTTTGTGATCTGTGTACACAGTACTCTTGACCCCATACAAATAATGTCTCCAAATCTTAAGTGCAAAAACAACGGCCCCCAACTCTAAATCATGAGTTGTATAGTTCTGCTCGTGAATCTTCAACTGACGTGATGCGTACGCAATAACCTTCTTTCGTTGCATCAAGACGCAACCATAGCCTTGTCGTGATGCGTCACAATAAACAACAAAATCATCATTACCCTCCGGTAGAGACAATATCGGAGCGGTAGTCAGTTTCTTCTTCAAAATCTGAAAAGCATTCTCCTGTTCATCCTTCCACTCATACTTCTTCCCTTTATGCGTTAAAGCAGTCAGAGGTTTCGCTATACGAGAGAAATCCTGGATGAACCTTCGATAGTAACCTGCCAATCCTAAGAACTGACGAATTTGAGTAGGAGTTTTCGGGGTTTCCCACTTTTCAATCGCCTCAACTTTAGCAGGATCAACTTGTATTCCTTGTTTGCTAACAATGTGACCAAGGAACTGAACTTCTCTTAACCAAAAAGCACACTTAGAGAACTTAGCGTACAACTCTTCTTTCTTTAACAAATCAAGCACTAACCTCAAGTGTTCTTCGTGCTCTTCATCACTCTTAGAATAGATAAGGATGTCGTCGATGAAAACAATAACGAACTTGTCCAGATAGGGTCTACACACACGGTTCATGAGGTCCATGAACACAGCAGGTGCATTTGTCAATCCGAACGGCATAACAAGAAATTCAAAGTGACCGTAACGGGTGCGAAAAGCAGTTTTTGAAACATCAGATTCTTTAACACGCAACTGATGATAGCCAGAACGAAGATCAATTTTTGAATAAACAGAAGAACCCTGAAGCTGATCGAACAGATCATCAATTCTCGGAAGAGGATAACGATTTTTAACAGTGAGCTTATTCAGTTCACGATAATCAATGCATAAACGAAAAGAACCATCCTTCTTCTTAACAAACAGAACAGGAGCTCCCCAAGGGGACGAACTAGGACGAATAAAACCTTTGTCTATCAACTCACGGAGTTGACTTGACAATTCTTGAAGTTCAGAAGGCGCAAGACGATAAGGAGCACGTACTACAGGAGCAGCACCGGGAACAAGATCAATTTGAAATTCTACCGCGCGTTGCGGCGGAAGGCCAGGTAAGTCATCGGGAAACACCTCGGGAAAATCCCTAACAATATGAACGTCATCAACGTTCTTTACTTCCTTACTAGGATCAACAACATGAGCAAGGATAGCATGACAGCCCTTACGGAGATGTTTACGAACTTTCATACAGCTAATAAGGTTTAACTGTGTGCATTTCTTATCCCCAAAGACCATCAGTGGCTCTCCAATCACATCAGTAATACGAATAGCCTTATCATAACAGACGATCTCGGCACGGTTCGCGGACAACCAATCCATATCAATAACAATATCAAAACTACCAAGTTCAATCGGTATCAAATCTATCTCGAAATCCCTACCACCCAGATTAATGTTACACTTACGATGTACAGTCTTAGCAGTAAGTTCCTTACCATTAGCTACTTCAACAACATAAGTATTGTCTAAGAGAGCTAACGGCGTTTTGATTCTCGGACTTAATTTACTCGACACGAAACTTAAATCAGCCCCTGAATCAAATAACACATAAACTGATAAATCGTTGACTGAGAACGTACCAGTAACAAGCTTAGGATCTTCCTCCGCATCCTTAGCATTAATGTTGAACGCTCGGCCGCGTGCAGTCTCTGCAGTCTTCTTGTTGGGACAAGCATCTCGGAAATGCCCCGGCTTCCCACACTCATAACAAACCCTTGGATTACCTCCATTATTTGATTTCCCATTACCGTTACCGTTACCACCTCTATTACCAACATTATTATTATTACCACCAGTCGCGGGAGTAGCAGACCCCGGCAAAAGCACTGTACAATCTTTAGCAATGTGCCCTTGCTTAGAGCACCTCTTACAAGTAACTGTGCAGTAACCATCATGAACTTTATAGCAACGAGGACACACACGCTGATTCCTGTTGTTAGCACCTGAGGTATCCTGTTTCTTCTGCTGATTTTGGTTTTGATTGCGGTTGTTATCCCACTTTCGTTTCCCATTATCAGCTTTCTTGACAACCTCCTCACTACTTTCAACAACTGTAGTCTTGCTTCTTCTCAACACCTTGTCATTAAGTTTGTGGGCCATAGACATAGCTGCCTCAATAGACTGGGGTTCACTGGACTCAACCCCGTGTTCAATCTTCTCGGACAAACCATCAATGTAAGCCTCAATTTTGCGGTCCTCATCCGCATAAACCCTAGGACACAGCAAAGTTAACTCGAAAAACCTTCGTTCATAGGCATCTAACTCGGTGCCATGCATTTTCAAATTCTTGAGCTCAACCTCTAGCTTCTTAAGCTCACCCCGAGGTCTATAGCGGGTGATCAATCTTTCCTTAAAATCATTCCAGGCCAAACCATAAGCTACATCGCTTCCCAAACTACTAACCAGATTGTTCCACCATGTCAAGGCACTATCCTTGAGAGTGCAACTAGCGAAACTAACTTTGTCCTCTTCACGGACCCGACTGACCCTGAAAATAGATTCGATTTTCTCGAACCAACGAGTAAGCCCTATTGGTCCTTCCGTACCACTGAATTCTTGAGGTCGACCAGCCATAAAAGTTTTGTGGGAGCATCCCACGTTGTTGTTTACATTGGCGTTAACATCAGCATTTGCTGCCATAGCAGCAGCAATTCCTTCATTGATCAGGCGTTGCATACGCGCTTCAGCGGACTCTCTTGGAGGCATGATCTTCAAAATAGAATAACACATCCGTTAGTACCAAGAATAATACTAGTGTCATAAAGGAATAGATCAAAACACGAAAAGACTAACCATTAAGATATTAGTCAACTAACACTATGAGTAATAACATGACAGTTATGATTGTTATAGAAATAACCATCACATGCATACATATTTTATGATAACATCATACAACATACATAGCACCTAACATACATGAACATATATTACGCATAATATAACATGCCAAGAGCCACAACATCAGAAATAAAACATGATAATGATAATAGATGTCATAAAAATAACCATCCATACATAATGAAAAATATCCCATAACAAAATCTTAATAAAATCCTCGGCAAAACGCCGTACATAACCCAAAATGTATGTATAAAAAGGACATTAAGTCTGATGAAATAGATAATCAATATGAATAATCACATCACATTCGCTTAGAGCGGGTGTGATAAGCTGGTCCAGCATGAGTCTCAGCAGGATCCTCATACTTACGCAACTTCCCTTTCACAACATCCAACTCTTCCTTCAACACACGAACAGTGCTCTCGAGAGCCTCGAACTTAGCATTAACTTCTCGATCACGCTTGCGGTTCGCATCCTCAACCCTATGCTTGAAAGTGATAAAGTTACCCATGTCGGCACGGATCTCGTCCATAACTTCATTATGTGGCAAGGTGCGCAAACAATCACTAAGGGCGTTAATACGTGTCACCTCATTATAAGCCCGGTTCATATGAGTAATGGTAGAAAAATAGTAATGAACAGGATCATCGATCTCCGGTTGATTAGCACGACGTCTAGCAGGAGACGGTGGAGCAGGAGCAGCAACAGAGTTATCGCTCGAAGTCGACATCTGCAAACAGCAAAACCGCAAACCATATACCAAAAGATATGAAAGCTAATAATATAACTTATACGAAATGAACTGCATAATAATGCTATAGCAAAAAGGTCGGGCTGTAGACTAGACTCTAATGCACCCTAATAACCACGGGTTGACCACATTAAGACCGCCTAGTTCCCTACAACCAGAGCTCTGATACCACATGTGACGACCCCGTCAAAACACTTAACGGATCCGTCAGTTGGTCCCATAGCTTGATCGGACTTAAATGAATTAAATAAACAAAGTTGCATTCTTTTATTTCAAAATGTTCCCCAAAAAGGAAACAAACCAAATTAAGTAGTTTGAAAACCAACCAACCATAAAATGAAACCAAAAGTTGACACAAAACATTGCCAACAATCCCACAATTTAAATTATCCAAAATAGAATGCAAACTTAAGTTTCATAAATTGTTTCATAAAATCTGCCCAAATGCATGCAGACTCTTCTAATGACAGCGGAAGCATCAAATAACTCAAGTACCTGTGAAAACATGCAAGTAAACTGTCAACACAAAGGTTGAGTGAATTATAGGTTTAAATAAGTAAGTAAACTTTAGACCACAAGATTTAAAAATGTTAGAAAACATTAAACATTATTCCATTATCAATGAGCCACCTGGTAACCACTTAACCCTTTATTTACCCTTGCCAAACACAATAAAAATATACACTTGGACAGTGTATCTACAACAAATTACGAAGTACTAAACATTCCGATTATAAATTGCTAGCGCGACTAGCTCGAAATGGGGTTGTCAAACCCGATAGATCTATCCGTAGGATTCGCGTTCACCGGTAGAAACCAATGATTACAGTTACCAGACTAGGGAATATTTTTGTCCAACTCACAATGAATAATTAAATTTAACTGTTACTTGTGTCTAAACGTAAATAAAAATCTGCATGTAATCACATCCCAAAAATATACTTTGAAAAGTATGTAAAAACGGGACTATAACTCACCTTAAATAGCAACTGAAGAAATCTCACAAACAAGCGAACATCACGTAAAGTAAAGTGATCAAGAAAGATCACAACGCCGACCTATAAATAAAGCAGGTCGAAATAAATAACTAACTTAGGCCAAGTCTTAGTATGATAGCTATTGTACATGTTGCAAGTAGGCATAGAACATTACTCAACAAGCATCGGTTTGATTGGAACAGCATAAGGACACACACTTTCTATTTTTAGAAAGTTTCTATTTTTAGCAGGTTTCCATTTTTGGAAAGTTTTCTATTTTAGGAAAGTTTCTATTTTTGGAAAGTTTCTATTTTTGGAAAGTTTCCAAATTTAGAAAGTTCTATTTTTAGAAAGTTTTGAAGTTAGGAAAGTTTCCTTATTTAGAAAGTCAACAGAAGTCAACTGAAAGTCAAAGTCAACCGAAAGTCAACTCAAAAGTCAACCTTGGTCAAACCTAGTCAACATTAATTTTAAAAGTGTAAGTTATAATAATAACATAGGTTATAATGTTATTTAAAGTCAAAAGTGTATATTAATGTCTTAACATAAGTTTAATTAAATAAAATGAATTATTAAAGTTAATATAAGTTGAAATGTTATAATTAGTATAACATAAGTATTTAATTAATTAATTAAATGTCAATCATAATATAAATATTATTAATTTATAATAAATTTTAAATCATATCATAAGTATTATTAATTAATAATGAATTATTAATCATATCATAAGTTTCTAATTAAAATTATTAAATCATAAGTATTTAATAATTAAGTCATAATTAAATAATAATTAAGTCTTATAATAATTAAATAATTATTTAATATTTATTATAAGTCTTTTAATAATTTCTCAAAAACAAATTTAATACTTATCATAAGTATTTTCCTTTAATAATAAAAGTATTACTAATCATAAGTTTAATTAAAATGTTAATTAAATTATAATTAATAATTAAATGATATAATAAATATTTATATCATATGTTTTAAATAATAATAATTACTTCTTTTATCATAAGTAATTAATTAATAATGAATTCCATAAATTTTATCATAAGTTTAATCATTAACCATAAGTTTTAAGTTTAAAAGTTCGCCGGGTCGTATCTTGAGCCCCGGGTGTCGGTTTCGGGCAAGCCACATATGTAACTTCACCTACTCAAACCACCCGACACATTTATGAACTCAAGAACACTCCAAGAACAGTCCCTAGGTCGTGGATATCAGCCATGACAACATTTGGGAAATCAATTTACTCAAAACAGTAATTCGGGCAAAACGGGTGAACCGTGGCTCGGATTTAGGTGACCCGAACATGAATATTCGTCTCACCATCAGTCCTAACCAATTGAGGCACCCTAAAGACACCAAGGATGGTCACAAAGTCGGACCCAACCTTGTTCATGCCAAGAACACCTTTCAATCTTTAACAAAAACCAAATTAAGCGTATCTAGGGCTCCGGGAATCGAAACGACATGAATCCGGAGTCTAAAATTAATGTCTTGATGAGAGGAACTCATTTATGTACTTTATTTTAACATTCATAACAGTTATATAGTCAGAATATACGAATCAAACTGCTGTCCAAAATTTACAAACCGAAAACATGAACAAACGAGTAATTCTACGCATTCAAACAACAATACAATAACTTATACATATCATACTAATCATATAACATCAAAATACAGAAATATAAATAAATATGAAAAGATCTAGGGTTAGGGTTTATACCCTAATCGAGAATCAAAGTATATGATCGCGTAGAGAACGAAACAAGGAACGCGTTGGTGTTAATTGATTTATGATCCAAGCTTTAATTTTGATTGATGAAGATGATGAATGGTGGTGGTGGTGGCGTCAACTAGGGCAAGGGAGGAAGAGAGAAAATTGCAAATTAAGTTTAGGTGGAAAAATAAAAGAGATAATTACAAAAATAAGGAAATAAATTAGGAAATGGGAGTATTACTCCCTCCCCCCCCTTGGGTCGGCCGAACATGGCATGGGGGTGGGCCCCATGGGTCCAAAATTGTTAAATGTTAATTTCCTTGTGGCCCGGAAACCCGAACGAAGCCCGAAACGCGAAAACGCACTTACGCGATTAAAAATCCGGAAAGATAACAAACGCGCGACGAAAAATAAATATAAATACACCTATTAATAATATGATCATAAAATATCATATTTAAAATATTTAGGATTTAAAAATCCCGAAAGCTCGACCGTTGGTTTAAAAACCGAAAAGATTCGCCGGATGGAAATCCGCGGAACGTAGAAACGTATAATTTAAAATATGAATACATATATCCACATAACACATAATAATTATTATATATATATTATTACAAAAATAATAATATAGGTCATGGAAATGACGTGGCACACTAACAGTTAACGGTCGTTAAATAATTAACGGAAAAAGATAACGGAAAAAGTAGGGTCGTGACACTATTGATCACTTGTTGGTCCTTTGTAAAAATGCCGTTGATATATGGACAAGAATATACAAATGGTTGAACCTTGGCCCTTTTTGCAACTTTAGATCATCCGAAGCATTCGAAGGTAAGTCACATGTGCAAATGACGAGTCTTGGTGCGAAGATATTACAAGCAATCGAATGGACTTGTGGGTATGTTTTATGGAAATATAGAAACAACAAAGTCTTCGAGAAGATAATTCCTTGTATTGCAAGCGTAGTAAGCGAAATTCAAGTTCATAGTTTTGAATGCATATCAAAGGAGAATCAAAGATAAGGACATTGCTTGGCACGAGTGGCTCGTTAACCCCCGCTCCTACTTGACAATGTAGCCATTCTGATTTCCAAAAGTCGAGTTTGTATAATTTAACTAAACCATTGTGTATATTGTTTTTTTCTCCTGTATTCATGGCATATCACCTTGATATTGCAGTCTTGTTATTGTTGTATCCCTAGTTGTTCTGATTGGAGATTCCGTCTGTAACATCTTAACGTTTATTATAATAAAATTTTATGTTGCTGTTCAGAAAAAAAAATAACTTATCTAGTTAGATAGAAAATAGTTGAAATAAGACATAAATAGTGAAATATAAGGTTCAATACTTATATATTATAAATATCATATTTATATAATTATAAACTATAGAATTTTAATGACATCAAAATTGACTCACGTCATTTACTCACCACATTTATTTTCATAGAACTCAACTTACATATAAATATAGAATATAGAATATAAATATTAAATACATGAGGTAATTCATAATTACTTGTGAGGTAAATATAAAGGAAGGGTAATTTTGATGGAGTTAACGATATTTATTAAGGCATATTTAATTTTTCAGGAATATAGAATATATAAATATTAAATACATGTAGTACGGAGTAATTCATAATTACTTGTGAGGTAAATATAAAGGAAGGGTAATTTTGATGGAATTAACGATATTTATTAAGGCCTATTTAATTTTTCAAGACTCAATTCTTATATATTATAGATAGATATAGATAGATTACATTATAGTATTATTATTATATAATTATAGTATTATTATTATATATTATATTATATTATATATATATATATATATATATATACACTATTATATCTCAATTAAAAATACATATCTTTTTCATTTTCATTATTTATCAAATAGGTAATTAAGTATAAATAGTATTTGTCATTATCATTTTCATTATTTATCAAATAGGTAAATAGGTAATTAAGTATAAATAGTATTTGTCATTGGGGAGTGAAAATAGTACCCCCAGTATTGGTTAGCGAGTAAGCTGACATACATGCTTATGGATACAAAAATTTTAATCCTTGGGTTAGTGTTGGATTAGAAGAAGAAGAATTGATTTTCGCACCTTTCTGTCTATTGTATTGTTTATTGGACGTTCACATGTTTTTGTTTCTCAAAAACTTATACAATTAATAAACGTTTAATTATATAAATATTCATTTTATGAAGAAAAAATTTCTTTAATCTAACTCATCATCTGCTTATTCACCATTCATTGTTACTTGTTAGGCCTGTCACATCTTAATCTTATTGATGATGAACGATGATGGTACATTTTAGTATTGAAAGTGTTAAAATGTAATTATTTGTATGTAGAAAAAATAGGACTACTATTTTCTTTGACAAAAACACTAGTTTAAAAAATAAAAAATCAAAAGTTTTAGTGATCTTTATGTATGTTATCTTTTTATGGTTATGCTTTTAGTTAAAGGTTTCCTTTCCATTATATTTAAATATCCTATGTTACTATGTTAGAGTATAAATAATAAGAAACAAAGAATAGTAATGAAAAATCAATGATACATACATAACAAAAATATGCGTATAGATATGTCTAGGGATGACAATGGCCACCCGATCCGGTGGATATCCACCCGATCCACCCGCTTCGTGATGGATATGGATGAACCTAAATGAATATGGATACGAATATGGATGAACCTAAATGGATATGGATATGGACATTGATGAAAAGTTTCATCCATGAATATATCTATTACCACCCGAAATACGTATACAAAAAAATAAATATAGATATATTCTTATATATTTACTATTACAAGATTATTTACCCTTAGATTTAATTTTTTTTCAACCCTATAATGAAATAACTATAATATATTACAATAAAATATGTATATCTAACAAAATAAACTTACAAATTTCATATTTAATTTTTTATAATCAATGTTTTATAATAAATTTAGAAAATTTTGTTATATCTTCGACAAAGATTACACATTTTTATGGATAGAATTTCTAATGTCATTTAATATTTATTTTTGCTATACTACGTTTATGTTTTAATCGCATATCAAAAAATACTATAACATTCTTTAATATCCATTGGATATCCATTAACCCGTTTAATCCATTGGATATGGATATGGACGGATGATCTGAAACTAAATGGATATGGATATGGATGAACAAAAGCTAAATGAATATGGATATGGATACGACATCACCCGATCCATATCCAATCCATTGTCATCCCTAGATATGTCTACTCACCTCATTATGTACGACTAACTGATGTGGTAGTAATAAATAGACAAATAGATGAAATTTTTGTAGCTTACATTATTGAAGGCAAAAAGTTTTACTCATTTATGTGTGGTCTAATCGAAAATGGTCTTCAACCTTTCTTTGGTCACTTAAGATGTAAAATTAGTGATTTAAACGTAAACATTTTTGTGATCATGTCATAATACCGACAATCATATAGACCAATTTATGTTTGACGATTCAATGATCAATCAATCAACCATCAATTTCTAAAATGAAAAGAAATAAATAACAATAAGCTAGACATGTTTAGTGTCTTTTTTATTACAATTGGTTGTTAATTTTAAAATACAAGGTTGATGGAATCTTAATACATTGGAGAAACCAAAGGAAGAAACAGAACTCCAATCCATAGTCAAAATTCAATATTGGAATCTTTTGTAAAAAAGAACTTGGAAAACACAACTTTCTTCCTCTATCCATGCCGATTCTCTTCTTCTTCTTTCTTCTTCTCATACATTTTTCCCACTTTCTAAGCTGAAATGACACAGAAAATAAGATGCTTTCTTTCAAATGTCTTTTTTTTTGTTGTTTATTTAAATAAATTAGAGCATCTAAACTTTTTGGGGAGTTGTAAAGTTCCCATGTTTTATGTATACATACATTGATTGATACATGTGTGACTTTCTAAGTTTATGGAAAAGGGTGAACCATCTCTAACCATGAGTCTGGGTTCCAGCCCAACCCACAAAAGCCAGCTAGTATGTAACATCCCGCATTTTTTCGTTAAATTATTTTAACGCCCGTCCTTTTATTTTATATAATACTCTTCGTATCTAGATTCGTATCTTCCGTTACTTAGCGTTTCTAATATTCACGTTGTCTAATTATAACATCTCTCGTTTACTCTAGCGTATTTAAAATATTTCGTTTGGTAAATTCTCGCACCCGACTACAAACTTGAGGGACTAATCGTGACTAGTGGCCAAAGTGGTGACTAGGTTAACTAGTCAACCACTTCACCACCTGCACTCATTCACTCACCTCTTCTTCCTAATACTTCCATTATTTTGCTCTCAACTTCCAATCCTTAATTCATCATCTAAATCCAATCTAGCAATCAAACATCATAACAAATTGCATATTTGGAATCCTTGCATCTTCCTCTACAAATTGATACAAATTTCATCTCGTTTGGGTAACTTTCTAAAAACTCTAGATTTCATGTTCTTGATATTCTTGACTTAAAAGTGTGTTAATTAGTGTCTATGGCTCGAGTCTAACATGAATATGTGTTTGTTTTGTTCGATTTTGTTGTTTTGAGTAACTTGCATGAACACTTGAAATGGGTTAGTTTAATCCTTGATTTTAGATGATTAAATGTTGTTAGATGTTAAACCTCATGTATTAAATGTGTTACTAGTATCATTAGCTTCGTTTTGATATGTTGGTTGACTTAGAAAAACTTCATAAACGAAATAGATAAATTCATGATTCTTGATTAGGGTTTGATGAACTTTAAAACGAACTTTTGATGCATTGAATGCTATGAGATGTTGTTAGTAAGTGTTTAATTGTATTGTATGTTTAATTACCTTCGAAATGGCATATCGTATGTGTAAATTGGTTTCCCAAATCATGAAATGCATTTCTAGAACTTGAAACTTTAAAGATGAACGTTTAACGATCATTCGACGAGGTTTTTGTTGTTGTAAATAATGAGCTTGATTGATAATATGTGTTTAGTTGTATTCCTTATCAAAATACCTTTCCAACGATATAAGAAAAGTGTTTTGAGTGTTCTCGGTTCATAAATTGTGTTTTTTGAAGTTTGGTTCGAGACTTGTCAAAATTCAGCATTTCTGCCTTTTAGTTGTTTTGAACCCCGTCCCAAATCTTGGATGCCATCCAATCCTTCACTGCTGGACACCGTCCAGCTATTTTGGACGCCGTCCAGATGAACTACCGATGAAGCGACCCGTCCTAATTCATAAGGACGAATACAATAACATATGATTACATTGCGAGGTGTTTGACCTCTAAATGATACATTTTACAAACATTGCATTCGTTTTTAAAAAGACAAACTTTTATTTCATCGAAAGTTAACCGGCATGCATACCATTTCATATTATATCAAACTATCAATGACTTAATAATGATCTTGCTGAACTCAACGATTCGAATGCAACGTCTTTTGAAATATGCCATGAATGACTCCAAGTAATATCTTTAAAATGAGAAAAAAAAAACAGCGGAAGATTTCTTTCAAACCTGAGAATAAACATGCTTTAAAGTGTCAATCAAAAGGTTGGTGAGTTCATTAGTTTATCATAAACATTCATTTCCATCATTTTAATAGACCACAAGATTTCTGATATTTTATTGTACACGTAACCCGTGTACAAAATAGTACGCATAACCTGCGAATTAAAAATCATTCATATGTTGAACACCTGGTAATCGACATTAACAAATGCATCTAGAATATCCCCAATATACAGGTACACTCATCTGTATATAAAAATCGAAGTACTAAAGCATCCATAACCTGGATGGGGTTCGTTAGGCCCATAGATCTATCTTCAGGATTCGCGTCAATTTAGGGGTCTGTTCCCAAATTCTTAAGCTACCAAGCTAAAAGGGTGATAACCGGTATAATAATTCAACCATAGAATGTAGTTTCGAGTACTTGTGTCTATTTCGTCAAACATTTATAAAAGCAGCGCATGTATTCTCAGTCCCAAAAATATATATTGCAAAAGTATTTAAAAAGGGAGCAAATGAAACTCACAATACTGTATTTCGTAGCAATAATGCATATGACGGCACTGAACAAGTGCAAGGTTGGCCTCGGATACACGAACCTATATTAATTATATATATTTATGTTGTTCAATATCTGTCTAACAATTTAGGTCAGGTCATAGGGTATCACAATCCTAATCCTCGAGATTATCATGCAAAAGTTAACAAAAGTCAATTTGACCAAAATGACTTCTAAAATCTATACATGTTTATTATTTAACATAAATATAGTCGTTTTATATATTTAAATATATTTATCAAATTTTATTAGGGTAAAAGATACAAGTCATTTAAATAAAAATTTATTAAAATTTATATATGATAAAAATATACTTTTATGTATCTCAATTAATAAAATTATAAAGTTCACTTAATATTATAAAAATATAGTGATATGTATTATTATTGTAATTATATTACGTGTGGTAAAGATAAATTTGTATCACACATTTATTTGATAAAATAATATTGATAATAATAATAATAAGTAGAAGTTGTATTATTTTGTAATAATAATAATATTTATTATTATTCTACTACTAATAATAACAATATTTATATTTACTGATGATGATATTAATTCTTATAAAATGATAAATCTAATAATGATAATTTTAATAATAACGATTCTTTTTAATATTAACTTGTAATAATAATATTTTATATAAAATAATGATTCTAATCAAAATGATAATTTTTAATAATACTAGTACTAAAATGATAATAATAATAATATTTTATAATAACAATGATATTTCTATTAAAAATGATAATTTTAATAAAAAAATAGTTTTAATATTAATGATGCTTTTAATAATAATAACGATAAAAATAATAAAATGATAGTTTTGATAAAAATATTAATTATTTTAATAATAATAATAGTAATAATAATAATAATAATAATAATAATAATAATAATAATAATAATATTGATTATTATATAATATTAATAATGACGATAATAACGATGATAACGATAATGATAACGATAACGATAACGATAACGATAATAATAATAATAATAATAATCATTTTAACAATAATATTAAAAATTATAGATAATTCAATTGACTATAACTTTTAATCCGTTCATTGAAACCATACGCTTTCTAAATGAAAAATTATTAATTTTTCGCCAGCTTTCCAACGACATGCATATCATATACCTTATCTCAAACGCAAATGTATTAAATTCATAATTTATCATAAACTATCTAGCGACAAAATTAAACATACAAGCATGCATAAATATATATACTCGAGCACTAGTCAGGGATACACTATTAATATATAAAAGTTAAGTTATGAGTGCTCACGTATCAATATTGAGATTCAATATTGCAGGAAAGGTACGTAGACGTAACGGAGATGATAAACACTAGTTTGTCCTCACGAGCTATACCCCGAACCATACCCATAACCTCCATAGCTATAACCCATAATTTCCTTAGCTCTATCACACTCAAAAAAACTTATTTTGAAATATCCCGTTCATGACCTCGTCGTAGTATTTTATGTATAATACTAATAATAAGATTAATAATAATATTAATCTTAATAATAATAATAATAATAATAGTAATAATAATAATATAATTAATAATATTACAGAGGAAAAGATGAGAAAGTAAGAAGAAAGATAGAATGAGTGAATGCATAAACTCCTCGATTTATAATTATGGCATGTCCCTGACCCCCATGCGATCGCATGGGGTCTCTACTTCATATCCATGCATTCGTATGGAACTAGTCTCCAGCTCACAAAGTTTTAACGTATTGCTACCGACAGTTTTATTATATTATATATAATATATGTAATTTATATAATTAATTATATAATATATTATATTTACGTGCATAGTTGACTTGTAAAATTTGTTCCATTGAGACGTACGTTGGAAAATGGTTTATGACTCGGTTTCGGTTTTTCAAACGAAGTTTCGTACGTTTAAAAAACCTGTACTTTAAATTTCTTGACGTGTACCTTAATCAAAAATTAGACTTAATCATTGATATATTATATTATAAAATTGTAACTTATATATAAAGTGTTGTGGTCATTTGCTTCTATAAATTACTAGCTCGATGTTTATCAAAACATATTATTTTAAATCAATCGTTTTACGACTAAATAATATTATATTTTATCACTTTGTAAAATATATATATATATATATATATATATATATATATATATATATATATATATATATATATATTCATTTGGAAATATAAATTTATATATATTAGAAATATCTATATAATATTTAGTTTTTCAAAACTAACTATATTTCAAGGTTCGTTTTAAATTGGTTTAAAAAATATTATAACACGTAACGTTTATACTTTAAACTTGTTTTAATAATAGAAATTATTATATCAAATAATGTTCTTAATATTATGAAACTAAATAATTAAGTTGCCAAGGGACACGAGTCAATCACTAAAAAGTTTGCTTTTGAAAATTAAATAAGAATCTCCACTAACCTTTTGACTAACTCTCATTAATGGACACATTGTCCTTTCTTGAAAATCACTTATCATTATTTTCAGAATATTGTTAAAATGGAAAGGTTTCCTAAATCAAAGTGGACCTCTCAATAGGGACTCGTAATCATCATTCAATGTATATGATAATTCAATCATTTGATATTATCTTCTAATTCCACCGATAAATATATTTTGAAACAAATATGTTTATGTAAAGTATCATATGTCTAATACTTTGTTAACGTTTTCAAGTTATAATATATATACACATATATACACGTATATATTCCTATCCAATTATAATGGTTCGTGAATCGTCAAGGTCTGGTCAAGGTTAAATGAATGTATGAACAAAGTTTAAAGTTCCTGAGATTTAAACTTAACAAACTTTGCTTATCGTGTCGGAATAATTTAAAGATAAAGTTTAAATTTGGTCGGAAATTTCCGGGTCGTCACAACCGAGGGCTGTCCAACTTTGTAAATTTTCGTTTAATTCTAACTATGCTACGCAACTCTGATTAACATGAAACTTGGCCAACATATTTATATATGATTACTAATTAAAGAAAAATTGTCGGCTACCCGACCCGACCCCGTTGACTTTGACCAAGTTTGACTTTTAGTCAAACTTAACCAAATACTTATGCAATCGTTCTAACATGCTTTTATACTTGATTCTTGCATGAAACGTGACAATTTGATTACATGCTATATAATCGAGTCGTAACGAGCCATATGACTAATTGAACACTTTGACCGACCGTGTTTTACCGTTATTGACATGACCTACTTGTTTAGGTCAAGACTAGCATTCGTTCTTGCACACGTTACTTTGTGAAGTACTTTATTTACTCATGCACTCAAGGTGAGATAATAGTCCCACTTTTACTCTTTTATACTTACATTTAGGATGAGAAAACATAAACGTTTCGTTTTACAAAGTGAACACAAGTACGAAAACAAACATTCTACGTACGAGTTAGAACAAAAATGCATCAATTCGATTATCATTAATTACACTTGCCGGGTGTAAGCGAGAACTTATGTTGTATGGCCATATGGGTTTGACAAACCCTCATTAGGACGGTCGCTACCGTTATTCGGATGAAATATATTTTCGAGAATAAAGTGTAGGTTCTAACACTATGTGATGGGGTAACGTTCGTTAAGACTTGATAATTGGGTGCTCGTGATATCAACTTTTAGAATGTATTACTATTATTTCAACGTTATAAATCTTGTGGTTCAACTTACTTACTTACTCACTTACTTACTAAACCTATGATTTCACCAATATTTTCGTTGACAGATTTTCTATGTTTTTCTCAGGTCATTGAACGATATGTGTTACATGCTTTCGCTCACTATTTTTGATACTTGCTTGGATGTCGAGTATACATGCATACATGGAGCGTCTTTTGAATTTACTTTAAATTGTATCGCATAGGTTTCATTTGTACTTTAAAACATTGTAACGTATTAGTCGTCGAACTACTTTGTAAACATTGAAACATCTTTACATTTGAAATGAATGCGACATATTTTGGTCAAACGTTGTTTTAAAGACTTATGACCTTGTAACGGGACCTAAGTAGACGGAGCCATCAATGACGATTTTCTCGTGTCACTACAGATGGTATCAGAGCGTTGGTTGTAAGGATTTAGAGTTCATTGGTGTCAACCCCGAGTCATAAGGTACATTAGTGAGTCTAGACTACAACCGGCATATATACTTGAAGTAGGAATTACTTGACTACTTGTGCATTTATACTCAAACTCTTTTATTCATATCTAACTCTTATTCTATCTTAATCTCACGTTGTTGATTTGATTGACACGCCATCTTGACTTTATGAGGTAATGTTAAATGCACATGTGAATTAGGATAATATAATTGCCGGGATTATATTATGGTGATTCATGTGGACATTCTGACATTACGACATAGAGAATCGAGGGCAGGTCTAGGAAAATTTTCTCTCTATCTTTATTCCATATCACGCTTAGTATTATTGAGAATACTAATCAACGATATTCTTGCGTTTTCAAGGAACAATGGCTTATCGAGGTCAACACAACACTCCTCCCGAAACTCTCGAACAAGCTCTTCAACGAATGATAGCCACCGCCGTGGATGCAGCCATGGTCGGCCACTCCTCCAATAACAACAACAACAACAATCATGGAGCCGGTAATCCAAACGAGGGATGCTCCTACAAGAACTTCATGGGGTGCAAACCTCCAACTTTCGATGGAACCGGGGGACCGGTTGCTCTCACCCGATGGTTTGAGCAAACGAAAGTCATTTGTGGCATAAGCAGTTGCCGGGACCAAGACAAGGTCAAGTTTTCCACCCACACTTTCGCCGGTATTGCCCTCTCATAGTGGAACACGTATGTACAATCGGTGGGTACCGATGAAGCCCACGCACTCTCTTGGACCGAATTAAGAGAAAGGATGATTTCCGAATACATCCCGCGCGAAGAGACTCGAAGGCTCGAACACGGTCTAAGAAATTTAAAAATGGACTGGAATGACCTCGAAGCTTATAATCAACGTTTTGCCGAACTAGCCTTAATGTGTCCAAACCTCATGACTCCCGAGTCCCTAAGAGTTGAACTTTACATGGATGGCCTCCCTAAGAGCATTCAATGTGGGGTAATGTCATCAAAACCGGCCAACCTACAAGAGGCTTTAATGATGGCCCGCCAATTTATAGAAACGGTGGAGAAAATCGAAGCGCCGGCACCAACGGTCGAGGATCAATCAGGTGGTAACAAAAGAAAACGGGAAGCCTCTCCATCAAGCAACTACAACCACAATAACTCCGCCAAGAAGCCTTTCACCACCGACGGCAAGAAAGGTTATGCCGAAAATCTACCTTTTTGTGACAAGTGCCACAAACATCACTTTGGTGAGTGTGGCAAACCATTTTGCAGCAAGTGTCGAGGAAGTGGCCATTTGTCCAAATATTGTAAGAGTACCGCTACCGTCGCTCAAAAGGTGCCCAATGCACACAGAACGGGTGTTTGTTTCGAATGTGGCCAACTGGGTCATTTTAAGAATGCATGTCCAAAGAGAAAAGCAAACCCCAATGTACGCGGATGAATTTTCAACATTAACACCTAGGATGCCCGAGATGACAATGAACTAGTCACGGGTACGTTTCTTCTCAACAACTCTTATGTTTTTTGTTTATTAGATTCGGGTGCCAATAAATGTTTTGTATCCAAAGCTTAGGCTCATACTCTTTGCACTCCACCACTCCCCCTAGATACTACTTATGCCATTCAAGTGACCAACGGGAAAACTATTGCGTGCTGACAAATTTTATCGGAAGGTGTACGTTAAACTTTTTGGTTAAAGATTTTAAATTGACCTGATACCTATAGAACTAGGGAGCTCAAATCCTATTCGTTAAGAAGAAAATGTTTCCCTTCAAATGTGAATAGATTAGCGTAAACTAAATAATTTCCAGTTAAGAACCGATATCCTTTTCCCCGTATCGATGACCTCTTGATCAATTACAAGGATCTCGTGTGTATTCTAATCAACCTCCATTTCGATTATCATAAATTGAGGGTTAAGGGAGAAGATGTCTCCAAAACCGCTTTCTGAACTCACTAAGATAGGTATAAATTTCTTTTAGTGTCGTTCAGCTTAACTAAGGCTCCGTCCGTATTCATGGATCTTATGAATCGCGTATGTAAACTTATCTAGACCAATCCATTATCGTATTCATAGATGATGTCTTAACCTATTCAAAGCAAAAAAGGGGTAAAATGAACAACATCTCTGTCCTACGCTCGAACTCTTGAGAAAAGAGCAACTCTATGCCAAATTCTTCAAGTGTGAATTTTGGTTGAACGAAGTCCAATTTCTAAACCATGTTGTTAGTGGTCAAGGTATTAAGGTAGATCTCGCAAAGATCGAAGCTACACGTAATCAGGAAACCATCACGACTCTGACTTGAATTCGTAAAAATTTTGGATCTCACCAGTTATTATCGAAGATTCATTTCCGACTTTTCCCGTATTGCTCGTCCTTTAACCTCGTAAACTCACTAAGGGAAAAATTTAAACCTCTCCGTATCCGAACCTTGAACGTGATTATCCATACCAATCTTACTAGCCAAATCCGTGTAGCACAATGGAACTCAAATATGAAAATATTTCTAAGTGAACGCCTGGAAGGCATCCTCTCTCGACTCGAAATTAAGGAAACTGAAATTCGTTACATTCGCATGAAGAATTGGAACACTTAATTATGGTCCCGACTAACTTTCTCATCACCACGCACCACATTACATAACTCTGTTATTTCACTGTTACTGTATGATATTACTGGAACCTAAGATAACACACCATCCCAGGGTACCTCTTCATTCTTTGACTTATCGTCCTTATGCATCTGATAGGTGGCCATCTACTACTAAACTCCAAAACATATATAACTACGTGTACTACCTCATTTCCACCAAGTCTCAAAATTTAACCATAAGACGCGCGATGCGACTATATCAAAAATGAAAAACTCCTCCCATCCTTAGGCTCATAATTTCGTATAAGGAAATCTTATCATCCGATCTCTCAATGGAGAGGGACCCCACACACAATACCATCTTTCACCATGAAGGGGAATAACCTTATTAAACATATTCAGAACCCGACGAGAGAGGAAAACTTGCACAACTATTCATCAAAGGGAAATCTTTTCCAACACGGTGTACCATTGTCAATTATTTTGGATCGAAATGCTCATTTCACTTCTAGTTTACAAGAAGCCTTGGGAACACGTTTAGACATGAGTACCGCGTATCATGCACAACCCGAAGGACCAAGCAGACGTACGATTCAAATCTTGGAAAGACACGTTACAAACATGTATTGTCGCTTTTAGTCGATTCCTCTTACAAGGGTAGTTATCACTCGTGTGTTAACGTCACACCTTTTCGAAACTTTATATGCCGCAAATGTTGTTCTCCTATTCGTTGGGCCGAAGTAGGTGACAAGCAAACCACCAGATCCGAACACATTCAAGAAATAATCGTTAAGATCGTTCAAGTCCGAGAAGGGCTCAAGACGGCCCGTAGTCGTCAAAAGAGCTATGCCAATGTTAGACGTAAACTTCTCGAACTCCAATTGAGTGACCGCGTAATATTGAGAAATCGTACCTTGGAAAGGTGTAATCCGATTCGGGAAAACGAAGAAAGTTAACTCCACGATATATTGATCCTTTCGAAAATATTGGGGCGTAGTGGACCCGTCCATACCGTTTAGACCATCCAACTCAATTAAGTTCCTGTTTATCCTACATTCCAAGTATCAAACCTTGAGAAGTGTCCTGTGGAACAGGAACTTGTTATTCCTTTAGATGAGCTTACTTGATGACAAACTCCACTTTATAGGAGAACCTGTTGAAATTATGGATCGTGAAACCAAACCTTGAAACAACGTAAAATTCCGACTGTCAAAGTCGTCGGAATGCCCAAGGAAGTACTTCACTTCTTCGTAGAATTGACAATGCAAGGTCTCGAGGAAGAGACATCAACTACTATTTCCAACTAAATTTCAGGACGAAATTTCTTTTAAGGTGTGGGTAATGTAACATCCCGCATTTTTCCGTTAATTTATTTTAACGCCCGTCCTTTTATTTTATATAATACTCTTCGTTTTTAGATTCATATCTTACATTACTTATCATTTCTAATATTCACGTTGTTTAATTATAACATATCTCATTTACTCTAGCGTATTTAAAATATTTCGTTTGGAAAATTCCCTCACCCGACTACAAACTTGAGGGACTAATCGTGACTAGTGGCCAAAGTGGTGACTAGGTCAACTAGTCAACCACTTCACCACCCCACTCATTCACTCACCTCTTCTTCCTAATACTTTCATTATTTTGCTCTCAACTTCCAATCATTAATTCATCATCTAAATCCAATCTAACAATCAAATATCAAAACAAATTGTATATATGGAATCCTTGCATCTTCCTCTACAACTTGATACAAATTTCATCTCGTTTAGGTAACTTTCTAAAAACTCTAGATTTCATGTTCTTGATATTCTTGACTTAAAAGTGTGTTAATTAGTGTCTATGGCTCGAGTCTAACATGAATATGTGTTTGTTTTGTTCGATTTTGTTGTTTTGAGTAACTTGCATGAACACTTGAAATGGGTTAGTTTAATCCTTGATTTTAGATGATTAAATGTTGTTAGATATTAAACCTCATGTATTAAATGTGTTACTAGCATTATCAGCTTCATTTTGGTATGTTGGTTGACTTAGAAAAACTTCATAAACGAAATAGATGAATTCATGATTCTTGATTAGGGTTTGATGAACTTTAAAACGAACTTTTGATGCATTGAATGCTATGAGATATTGTTAGTAAGTGTTTAATTGTATTGTATGTTTAATTACTTTCAAAACGGCATATCGTATGTGTAAATTGGTTTCCCAAATCATGAAATGCATTTCTAGAACTGAAACTTTAAAGATGAACGTTTAACGATCATTCGACAAGGTTTTTGTTGTTGTAAATAATGAACTTGATTGATAATATGTGTTTAGTTTTATTTCTTATCAAAATACCTTAACAACGATATAAGATACGTGTTTTGAGTGTTCGCGGTTCATAAATTGTGTTTGTTTGAAGTTTGGTTCGAGACTTGTTAAAATTCAGCATTTCTGCCTTTCAGTTGTTTTGGACCCCATCCCAAATCTTGGACGCCGTCTAATCCTTCACTGCTGGACGCCGTCCAGCCATTTTGGACGCCGTCCAGATGAACTACCAAGGGCTGTCCAACTTTGTAAATTTTCGTTTAATTCTAACTATGCTACGCAACTCCGATTAACATGAAACTTGGCCAACATGTTTATATATGATTACTAATTGAAGAAAAATTTTCAGTTACCCGACCCGACCCCATTGACTTTGACTTTGACCAAGTTTGACTTTTAGTCAAACTTAACCAAATACTTATGCAGTCGTTCTAACATGCTTTTATACTTGATTCTTGCATGAAACGTGACAATTTGATTTACATGCTATATAATCGAGTCGTAACGAGCCATAGGACTAATTGAACACTTTGACTGACCATGTTTTACCGTTATTGACACGACCTACTTGTTTAGGTCAAGACTAGCATTCGTTCTTACACACATTACTTTGTGAAGTACTTTATTTACTCGTGCACTCAAGGTGAGATCATAGTCCCACTTTTACTCTTTTATACTTACATTTGGGATGAGAAAACATAAACAT
This sequence comes from Rutidosis leptorrhynchoides, assembly GCF_046630445.1. Lineage (NCBI taxonomy): Eukaryota > Viridiplantae > Streptophyta > Magnoliopsida > Asterales > Asteraceae > Rutidosis > Rutidosis leptorrhynchoides. The sequence goes on from NC_092334.1 coordinate 64,238,504, forward strand.
TTCGTTTTACAAAGTGAACATAAGTACGAAAATAAACATTCTACGTATGAGTTAGAACAAAAATGCCTCAATTCGATTATCATTAATTACACTTGCCGGGTGTAAGCGAGAACTTATGTTGTATGGCCATATGAGTTTGACAAACCCTCATTCGGACAGTTCGCTACCATTATTCGGATGAAATATATTTTCGAGAATAAAGTGTAGGTTCTAACACTATGTGATAGGGTAATGTTAGTTAAGCTTTGATAATTGGGTGCTCGTGATATCAACTTTTAGAATGTATTACTATTATTTCAACGTTATAAATCTTGTGGTTCAACTTACTTACTTACTCACTTACTTACTCACTTACTTACTAAACCTATGATTTCACCAACGTTTTCGTTGAAAGATTTTCTATGTTATTCTCAGGTCCTTGAACGATATGTGTTACATGCTTCCGCTCACTATTTTTGATACTTGCTTGGATGTCGAGTATACATGCATACATGGAGCGTCTTTTGAATTTACTTTAAATTGTGTCGCATAGGTTTTATTTGTACTTTAAAACATTGTAACGTATTAGTCGTCGAACTACTTTGTAAACATTGAAACATCTTTACATTTGAAATGAATGCGACATATTTTGGTAAAACGTTGTTTTAAAGACTTATGACCACGTAACGGGACCTAAGTAGACGGCGCCGTCAATGACGATTTTGTCGGGTCGCTACATAGTAACAGCCCAACTCACATGTATCATTTATGAATTATATAAAAAACGTATTTACATTCAATTTCAATTTCTATAATTAATTATGTTAAGGATTTTGTTAACGACGAACTTTAACATGTTTAAACACTTGTACTATATGTTAACCATCACTATAGAATTAATAACCCAAGTGTATTAAGTAGGAATGACAATGGATCAAATTATGTCATATTCACTTTCATATTCATTAACCAAAGTCATTCATATGCATATCTACTGTTGTAAAAATCTGAGAACTCGCCGATTAATCACCAATTAATCAAATTTAAGAGCAGTCCGTTCAGATTTTCCTAATAATTTAGTCAACGTTAATTGACGGGTCAAAATCAAATTTTGTAATCAAAGTCAGTTAAAGTCAAGATTGGTCAACATTTTAACATGAAATTTTAAACTAAAACTTTATATTCTATTGAATAAAATGAACAATTGTAAACAATTATGTTAAAATTTATGTTTATGTTTATGGTATTTTCTATATTTGCACATATAATGTTGAAATTAATATTAAATGTATAAAGTACAAACTGATTAATCTCCGATTTATCCCCGAATAGTCAATTACTCGTTTCAAAGTCCCAACCGATTAATCCCGAATACTGAATTTTGCAACCTTGGCATATCTATTTAATTTTAGTTCATCCATCCATATTTACATTCGAAAAATTATTCGAGTTGATGAATATCCATTGAATAATTTAGTATTAGATATATTTTTTTCAACTTAATACTATTAATGTCATAGCTCCTTATAAAATTATAAACTTTAATTATTAAAAAAATAAATCATGACGTATATAACCTACATGCTATATATCACTTAACTGATTAATCCGTCATAACTTTTGTGTGTGTGTGTGTGTGTTTGCGCGCGCGTGTATATATATACGATCTGATGATAAAATAAACACAATACATATTAGAACATGATTATTTTCAAGAGTACGTTGATCAAAATATTAGTTAAATATATAGGAAAATATCATGCCATTATAATAGAAAATATTATAAATTTAATCAAACAAAAAAGTACAATGTATATATGTAGCAAAATACTATATATAATTGAGAGTAGTTATGATCGTATATTTATATATTATATATAATATAATATTTTTATATATTTTATCATTTCGGGTGATCTCGAGTTCATTTATTGATTAGAGATTGTTATTCATATCCGATCCAATAAACATTCATATCTATATTCATACCCAACATCATTTCATTTAAAACATTAGTATTTACTTTAAGCGGATCAAATAGCAAACGCGAAGACGAATCGAAAGCAGTAAACTAAACCTAACGACATAACCTGAACTAAAGCTAATAAAACCCGAGCCTTACTGAGAAACAATGGTCAAAACGACATACAAACTAAAGACAATGAAATAAATGTAATAACAAACAATCTAGCTATGAAGACATTTACTATCTAACAAATCCAAACCCCACTAACCAAAAACGTCATCCTCAACTCTAATTTTAGAACACGACAAAGGGGTCTCATCGCCGGTGTTATTAACATGGTTTAAATAAATACGCGGTCACAAACGTTTTTATTGCAAATTGTTGATTTTTCTAGATACATAAGATTAAAATAATGTTTTATTCTGTCTGCAATATCGCAGAATTAGAAATAATGTTTTGATCGCTTCCTTATAGAACATTTGGAGGCATCACAACAGTTTCATTTTTAAGGATTCCAAGGTTCAAAAAATCCCACGTGATGAATAGTATTATTGTTACGGCTTTCAATTGGATTATGTATAGATTTAAAAAAGATAGGATTAACTGGACGTTTATGTTACAAAACTTAATGGACTCCTTGTAATTTTCTGTATTGGTACTCACTAGTTTTTTAGTCAATAATTTTGCTGTTAAAAAAAGGTGCTCGAAACATGATGAAGTTATATTTCATACATAAAAACAGACAGTTTTTACTGTTCACCATATAGACTTATATACCACATCTTCTTTACAGACATAATAAGCAAATCTTTAGACAAAAAAATCTCTAAAATGAAAGAACACAGGACTAATACTCCGCAACTACATTATTTTATTTTTCTTTACTTAATATCATGGCAAAACGTACGTATATCACTCCGTGTTGCTCGATCAATTTGGATGTGTGTTTTTTGGAGGTTGAGAGTTACAGTTGTAATGTTTGTGTTTCTGAAATTTCTGATTTGAGTTGCTTAAATCGCATTTTATTTGATGCTTTTGATCACCATTTATTTGAATCAACTAATCGCTTTATCATCTCTAGTTTCCCACAAACTGTTTTGTTTGATGATAGAAGTACATGAGTGATTTCGAAGGTGGCAGAAAATGTTCCCACTTCATTCGTTTATGTTTCTCAGTGTTCACGTTTTAATAGTGTTTCGACTGTGATGCCCAAAGAGTGTATTCCTCCGATTTTGAGTCCGATTAAAGATGGCATGGGCTCCGGTTTAAAGTTTGGTTCGTTACCCGATGATGTGGTCTTGGTGCAACCGTGTTCTTCTCATGCTCGCTCGAAGGAGATGCTAATTTATCGGGTGTTCGATCGTATAATTGTGGTTCTTTACCTTTTGATACTCCCAATATGTGTGATGTGGGATCGTCAGGTTTTAGTGGTGGCATTTCTTGTGTAGAGGGGGTCCTGGTTTGGGATGAAGTTGAAGTGGCGAGGTGTTCGGCGAACATGAATGAAGTTGGAACTTTAGGTTTGAATTCATGTTATGCAGTTGAGAGGATTACTAATGATGGTTTTGGTGTTGAAATGGAGCTTAACATTGGTTTTTTTGAGGACATGGCGGAGGAAGGTTGACTTCCTCCTTTCGTATCGAGCATTAGGATTGCAAGCGCTTGAACAAAGGTTTCATCTTATGCTATTGAAAATTGGTCAAAGAAGAAATTTATCTAATTAAAGATTGACGGTGTGGTTGTTAAGCTATCATAAAGACACAGAAAGGTAAAGCGGTTGTCGAGTAGTTAAAGATCGGTTTGTTTGATGTTTTCGGGCTACGTGCCGTTAGTTAGTTGATTTGATTTCTTGATTTGGGTCTTGTTTTTAGTTATGTTTCGGGGTTCGTCTTTATGATCCGTTTTGTTCAAGGCTCGATTTTAGTTAGCTTTTGATCATTGTTTAGTGGTTATGGTTCGTTTACTGCTTTCGAGCCTTGCATTTTATATCTATGTTCGTCGTTTTCATCTATTGATGAAAAGACTTGTGTAAGTAACTAGGGGGGGTGAATAGTTACTTAGTGAGATTTTTAAAACTTTTTCCGATTTAGAACTTGAGATTACTATAGTGGGATTTGATTAGTTTGTTCACAAGTATAATAAATATAAAGATAAGGGATAAGAGAACAAACACGGATATTTATAGTGGTTCGGGAAGATGTTAACTGATCTTCCTTAATTCACTCCTTAATTCTAACGAATTGAGAGTTATTTTCACTGTGATGCTCCAAACTCGGTGGAGTGTCCGGATACAACACTAGCTCCTCGATAAGCTGCAACTTATGAACCCTTACGTCCCTTTGAAGAATTCACAATCACCAAATGCTCTTACCACAAGATCCTAATGCTTCTTCTAAGTGAAACCTCACCTATCTTCTAGACCCCTTTAGGAAGATAGTTTACAAGTAAACTACCAACTAAGTTTACAATCACTCTTGCTTGAATCACTCTAAATAGATTACAATAATAATTTAATGATATTAGTAAATGTATGAAATGTAAGTGCAAGAGGTGAGTCTTCAATTGCTCCAAGGTTTGGCTTTTACAAGCAAGAGAAATTCAAACCCGGGTAACTGCAGCTCACCTCATGATCGACCGTGGGTCGACCGTGCAAGTCGCTGACCTCTGAATTTGTAGCCATTTGAGATCTTTAACTTTGTCATTTTCCCTTATTGGATGGCTGAAATTAGATGCCAAAAACATCTGAAAAGACCTGCATTACCCCTTTTATCTTGGATGTATTTCTTGAGGTTAACCTTGGCTTAAAAGAGGAAAGTCACATTGTACTAGAGGTGTGCCATTGATTTTCCTTTAAGGCAAATGCAGAATTTTGATCCCATGACAACCACAAGCTTCTAAACTTCAAGTTACAAGTCTTCAAGCCTTTTGTGAACATTAGTTTTGCAAGTATATGCACTCATTGGTTACTTGCAACCTTCCAAATTAGACTAACTTGTTTTTACATGAAGACTTTTGGGAGTTTACACTAAACTCTTATTAAGCATGTAATTAATGTTTAACTGTTAATCAAGTGGAGAGCACTGCTTTAATTAGGACTTAATGACCATTTTAAGTATTTCATTACTTTTAATTTAGATTTAAAAAGATACCCTTTGAAAAAGACTTTTAGCCATACTTGTGTGATTAACATTAATCATAAGCTAAAAGTGTCATTAAGGCGTCATTAAGTGTAATTAACCAAGATTGGTGTTTTAGTGACCAAAACTCATTTGGATATGAAGGAGGAAACTATTCTAAGCATGTTTAAATAAGGTTTGTAAATTATAAATGCCCCGAAGTAGTCAAACATTTTTCGATCAAAAATCCGGACAGGAGAAACTGCGGTCGACCCACGGGTGACCGTGGAGTTGACCATGCACCTTGTTTCGTAGAACCAAGGTACAGGGCATCCCACGATCTGACCTACGGTCAACCGTGGTCCCAGCCGTGTTCTTCCAATGTTTTTCAAATGACTCTTCTGACTTAACGATTTTTTGTATTGGTCGTTTGCTAGAGATTGTGTAGGCTTGTAAACTTGTGTTGTTCTATACGTTTGTTTTAGCACACAATACTTGGTTTCATCCTCAAAACAAAGTGGTTAACATTTAAATATTATTATTGGATCACTAACCAATATTCTCCCCTTTTTGATGATGGCAAACCTATGTAAGTGTGCTTAAGCGTATAATACAACACATGTGTTAACATCACTTACCATACACTTTCTCCCTCTTTTGTCGAAGCAAAAAGGTTAGCTCTCCCTGGAACTAAGCGCGCCCTATAATTATGCTCTCCCTTGAATCTTACATAGCGGTTGATAATATAGCTCCCCCATGAAATATGCAATAGAAGACTCTTAGAAAAGAGGATTAGTACACATAAGTCATAATAAGAGTACATAACACATTACACATCATAAGTCTTAATCATAGACTAATTAACATACTACCCTCCCTTAAGATAATCCTAACCAACATTTGAAAGGTAATTAGCATTGATGCTAAAAGCATCAGAGATTGCGGACTCCTTAGAGTCGGATGAGAGGCTGGTGATAGGAGTGGCAATCCAAAAGGTAAGCGGAGTGGTTGACACGGAGCGAGGAACTTCTAGGGGAGTTATCATACCTAGGTGCCGGAAAATGCGATTGAGATGAATAGAACATGGAAGTGGATGATTAGGAAGATTACGAAGATTTCCCATTCGTTTAGTCACGACAAAGTCTAAGTTTATGGCTTCGTTTGATAGAAAGGACCATAGAATGGCTACCTAGGTTCCCGAGAGATGATCAACGGAAGTCTCCCAATAAAAGATATTATGTCGAATGATGGTTAAGAGGAGTTGAAGATCATGACGAATCTCGGAGTCTCGAACATGGATGCGGTGATTGAAATTGTGAGGTACATCCGAGTGAGTGATGGTGGATAGTACTTCTTGTGTGGAGTATGTTGGGTGCAAAGATCTAAGATCGGTTCGAGGAATTATGACCTTTTGTGGAAATTCTCATAACCGAAGCAAAGTACGAGAGAGGCCAAGTGTGAATTTTCTTACCGAGTTGAAATTTGACTTGATTTGGGTTGACAAGTTCGAAGTTGGCATAAAATTCTCGGATAAGGGGTGGATAGATGACCTCATCTACGTTTAAGAAAGAGAAACATTCTTTTTAAGTGAATGTTGTTTGAAGGTTTGGAAATTCATCATAGTGAACAACTCTTTCTTCAAGAAGGGTTCGAGTCTCCATTTGTTGTTGGTGATGTGCCGCACATTGTCTTCTTGTGTTAGTCATTTTCTAGGAACAGGAACATTTTAGCGAGAAAGTCATGTTTGCAACATGGATTTGAAAACCTATATGTGAAACATGTGTCGATTAATTCTTGTCTAGACGCATTTTTGAAAACAAAGAAATTGTGCCATTTTGAAAAGATAGACAAGTTTCATCATTTCAATTTATGATTGTCAAAGTTTGATAAGTATCATGAGATTGACATTTATCACAAGAACTTGGTCAAACATTTATGTGTGCATGAGTAGTTTTCAAAAACAATTTTTATGAATTATGCAAGAAAAGTTCCTACTTGGCACTCTATTAATTTAGATCTTTGCAAAGAAGCTTTCACACAATTGATAACTTATGCATCAAAACAAGTGTTCCTATTAGTATGAAAGACACTAAAATTCTTCTCATGTGAGATTATGCAAGTAGTCAAGGATCACATGAGAAAATTTTAAAGTAGGTAAAATTAAAAAGTTTGGATGCTTACCTTTGAGGACTACTAGATATTGGAGAGAAGGGAGACAATGAAATCTGGAATCTAGTGGTTGAGGTTTAAAGAAGGAGTGAGGTTGGTGAAAAAGTGGTTTAGATAATAAAGATGGTGAGGAAAAGACAAAAACAGATGTCATCTGTTGTGCGGTTGACTCCATGGTCGACCGTGGTTCGACCGCACGGGCTTGGTGGGTTTAATTAAGTCACAAGTTCCATCATTCCCAACCCATTCCTAAGTAGTGAAGGTTTCCTTTTTCAGAGGCTTAGCAACGATATCAACAATATTTTCTAAGGAGTCTACCTTATCAATCACAATATTACCTTTTTGGACATGATCACATAAAAAGTGGTGCCTAATGTCTATGTGTTTAGTCCTAGAGTGTAATATTTGATTCTTAGATAGGTCTATATCACTCTTATTATTACAACAAATAGGTATTTCAGAAGAGATGATACCGTAATCGATGAAGGTTTGTTTCATCCATAGCACTTGTGCACATGCTCTTTCTACGACAATATATTCTGCTTCGGTAGTAGATAATGCAACAGATGTTTGCTTCTTGTAGAACCATGATGTTAAGCAAAGTCTAACAAATGCACATACACCACTTGTGCTCTTTCGATCAATCAACGATCCTCCATGGTCGGAATCCGCAAAGCACATAATGTCAACACCGGTGAACTTTGGATACATAGACCAAGATGCATGGTAGCTTTCAAGTATCTAAAGATTCGTTTGACTGCTTCTACGTGAGAAATTTTGGGATTCTCTTAGAATCTTGCACACATGCACACGCTATACATAATATTGGGTTGGCTTGCCGTTAAATATAGAAGAGATCCAATCATTCCTCTATACTTGGTGCTATCGAATGAATCCCCTTATCCTTCAAGAGTAAGCTTGACATTGGTGGCCACAGGAGTAGCCATTGGCTTTGAGTTTTCCATTCCAAACTTTTTGAGCATATTATGAATATACTTTTGTTGATTGATGAACGTTCCATCTTCTAGTTGATTAATTTGGAGTCCTAGAAATAACTTGAGTTCACCCATCATGCTCATTTCAAACTCATCATGCATTAACTTAGAAAAATCATAACCTTATTTTTGTTTCTATATTTCATATTGAATGGGAATATATGAGAGTGTAGTTTCATTTTGATGATAATTAATGGCCGCGAAACACATATTTGAAGTCACTACATTCCCTACAAAATCGGGCAAAATTTTGTGCAGAATTTTCCGAAAAATTTTCAATTACAGATTAGGCCCATATTCTCAAGATAACTAGAAAATGGTGCTACGTGCAAGACTTCCTTAAGGCTTTCCTCTGTTCGAAGCAGTTTAGATGCCGAAAATGCGATTTTACTATTTTTAAAGGTGAATTTTGCACTTATAGATATTACAATAAGTAATACCTTCACATGTGAATTGTTGTACCCGTTTAAATACCACTATGATACTTGTTTTTATTTAATATTGTATTTAGATACATCGAGAATCATATTGGGGCTACTATATCACCACTAGCTACAAAACGTTGCTGCTTTTATAACGTCTTGGTTATATTGTTCGTGTATTTTATTTCTCTAGATTCATAACCTTATTTTTGTTTTTGTTTCTAAATTTCATATTGAATGCGAATATATGAGATTGTAGTTTCGTTTGGATCATAATTAATGGCCTCAAAACACATATTTGAAGTCACTACATTCCCCACAAAATCGGGCAAAGTTTTGTGGAAAATTTTTCGAAAAATTTTCAACTGCAGATTAGGCCCATATTCATAAGATAACTAGAAAACGACACTACCAGCAAGACTTCCTTAAGGCCGTTCCCCGTTCGAAGCAGTTTAGATGCCGAAAATGAGATTTTACTATTTTTAAAGGTGAATTTTGCACTTTTAGATCTTACGATAAGTAATACCTTCACATGTGAATTATTGTAACCGTTTAAATACCACTATGATACTTGTTTTTATTTAATATTATATTTAGGTACATCGAGAATCATTTTGGGGCTACTATCCCACCACTAGCTACAAAACGTTGCTGCTTTTATAACGTCTTGGTTTTATTGTTCGTGTATTTTTAGCCGCTTTTTTTATTTCTCTAGATTCATAACCTTATTTTTATTTTTTTTTCTAAATGTCATATTGAATGCGAATATATCAGAGTGTACTTTCATTTTGAAGATAATTAATGGCCGCAAAACACACATTTGAATTCACTACATTTCCCACAAAATCGGGCAAAATTTTGTGGTGAATTTTCTGAAAAATTTTCAATTGCAGATTAGGCCCATATTCTCAAGATAACTAGAAAACGGTGCTACGAGCAAAACTTCCTTAAGGCTTTCCCCCGTTCGAAGCAGTTTAGATGCCGAAAATGACATTTTAGTATTTTTAACGGTGAATTTTGTACTTTTAGATATTACAATAAGTAATACCTTCACATGTGAATTGTTTTGCCTGTTTAAATACCACTATGATACTTTTTTTTATTTAATATTGTATTTAGGTACATCAAGAATAATTTTGGGGCTACTATATCACCACCGGCTACAAAACGTTGCTGCTTTTATAACGTCTTGGTTTTATTGTTCGAGTATTTTTAACCGGTTTTTTTATTTCTCTAGATTCATAACCTTATTTTTGTTTTTGTTTCTAAATTTCATATTGAATGCGAATATATGAGAGTGTAGTTTCGTTTTGATGACAATTAATGGCCGCGAAACACATATTTGAAGTTACTACATTCCCCACAAAATCGGGCAAAATTTTGTGCAGAATTTTCCGAAAAATTTTCAATTGCAGATTAGGCCCATATTCTCAAGATAACTAGAACATGGCACTACGTGCAAGACTTCCTTAAGGCTTTCCCCCGTTCGAAGCTGTTTAGATGCCGAAAATGAGATTTTACTATTTTTAAAGGTGAATTTTGCACTTATAGATCTTACTATAAGTAATACCTTCACATGTGAATTGTTGTACCCGTTGAAATATCACTATGATACTTGTTTTTATTTAATATTGTATTTAGGTACATCGAGAATCATTTTGGGGCTACTATCTCACCACTAGCTACAAAACGTTGCTGCTTTTATTACGTCTTGATTTTATTGTTCGTGTATTTTATTTCTCTAGATTCATAACCTTATTATTGTTTTTGTTTCTAAATTTCATATTGAATGCGAATATATGAGATTGTAGTTTCGTTTTGATCATAATTAATGGACCCAAAACACATATTTGTAGTCACTACATTCCTCACAAAATCGGGCAAAATTTTGTGAAAAATTTTCTGAAAAATTTTGAATTGAAGATTAGGCCCATATTCGCAAGATAACTAGAAAACGGCACTATAATCAAGACTTCCTTAAGGCTTTCCCCCGTTCGAAGCAGTTTAGATGCCGAAAATGAGATTTTACTATTTTTAAAGGTGAATTTTACACTTATAGATCTTACTATAAGTAATACCTTCACATGTGAATTGTTGTACCCGTTTAAATACCACTATGATATGTGTTTTTATTTAATATTGTATTTAGGTATATCGAGAATCATTTTGGGGCTACTATCTCACCATTAGCTACAAAACGTTGCTGCTTTTATAACATCTTGGTTTTATTGTTCGTGTATTTTTAGCCGCTTATTTATTTCTTTAGATTCATAACCTTATTTTTGTTTTTGTTTTTGTTTCTAAATTGCATATTTAATGCGAATATATGAGAGTGTACTTTCATTTTGAAGATAATTAATGGCCGTAAAACACACATTTAAATTCACTACATTCCACAAAATCGGGCAAAATATTGTGGTGAATTTTCTGAAAAATTTTCAACAACAGATTAGGCCCATATTCTCAAAATAACTAGAAAACGGCGCTACGAGCAAAACTTATTTAAGGATTTCCCCAGTTCGAAGCAGTTAAGATGCCGAAAATGACATTTAGTATTTTTAAAGGTGAATTTTGCACTTTTAGATATTACGATAAGTAATACCTTCACATGTGAATTGTTTTGCCTGTTTAAATACCACTATGATACTTATTTTTATATAATATTGTATTTAGGTACATCGAGAATCATTTTCGGGCTACTATCTCACCACTAGCTACAAAACGTTGCTGCTTTTATAACGTCCTGGGTTTATTGTTCGAGTATTTTTAGCCGCTTTTTTATCTCTCTAGATACATAATCTTATTTTTGTTTTTATTTTAAATTTCATATTGAATGCGAATATATGAGAGTGTAGTTTCGTTTTGCTGATAATTAATGGCCGCAAAACACATATTTGAATTCACTACATTCCCCACAAAATCGGGCAAAATTTTGTGAAGAAATTTCCAAATATTTTTAATTGCAGATTAGGCCTATATTCTCAAGATAACTAAAAAAGGTGCTACGAGCAAGCATTCCTTAAGGATTTCCCTTTCGAAGTATTTTAGATACCGAAAATGACATTTTACTATTTTTAAACTTGAAATTTCACTTTTAGATCTTACGATAAGAAATACCTTCACATGTGAATTGTTGTGCCTGTTTTAATACCACTATGATACTTGTTTTTATTTAATATTGTATTTAGGTACACCGAGAATCATTTTGGGGCTACTATCCCACCACCAGCTAGAAAACGTTGCTGCTTTTATAACGTCTTGGTTTTATTGTTCGTGTATTTTTAGCCGGTTTTTTTATTTCTCTAGATTCATAACCTTATTTTTGTTTTTTTTTCTAAATTTCAAATTGAATGCGAATTTATGAGAGTGTAGTTTCGTTTTGATGATAATTAATGGCCGCAAAACACATATTTGAGGTCGCTACATTCCCCATAAAATCGGGCAAAATTTTGTGAAGAATTTTAATTGCAGATTAGGCCCATATTCCCAAGATAACTAAAAAGTGGCGCTACGAGCAAGACTTTCTTAAGGCTTTCCCCCGTTCGAAGTAGTTTAGATGTCAAGAATGACATTTTAATATTTTTAAAGGTGAATTAGCACTTTTAGATCTGACGATAAGTAATACCTTCACATGTGAATTGTTGTGCCTGTTTAAATACCACTATGATAATTGAATATTTTATATTGTATTTAGGTACATCGAGAATTATGTTGGGGCTACTATCTCACAACTAGCAAGAAAACCTTGCTGCTTTTATAACGTCTTGGTTTTATTGTTCGAGTATTTTTAGCCGCTTTTTTATTTCTCTAAATTCATAACCTTATTTTTGTTTTTGTTTCTAAATTTAATATTGAATGCAAATATATCAGAGTGTACTTTCATTTTGAAGATAATTAATGGCCGCAAAACACACATTTGAATTCACTACATTTTCCACAAAATCGGGCAAAATTTTGTGGTGAATTTTCTGAAAAATTTTCAATTGCAGATTAGGCCCATACTCTCAAGATAACTAGAAAACGTTGCTACGAGCAAAACTTCCTTAAGGTTTTCCCCCGTTCGAAGCAGTTTAGATGCTAAAAATGACATTTTAGTATTTTTAAAGGTGAATTTTGCACTTTTAGATTTTACGATAAGTAATACCTTCACATGTGAATTATTGTGCCTGTTTAAATACCACCATATTACTTGTTTTTATTTAATATTATATTTAGGTACATCGAGAATCATCTTGGGGCTATTATCTCACCACTAGCTACAAAACGTTGCTGCTTTTATAAAGTTTTTGTTTTATTGTTCGAGTATTTTTAGCCGTTTTTTTATTTCTCTAGATTCATAACCTTATTTTTGTTTTTGTTTCTAAATTTCAAATTGAATACGAATATATGAGAGTTTAGTTTTGAAGATAATAAATGGCCGCAAAACACATCTTTGAAGTTACTACATTCCCCACAAAATCGGGCAAAATTTTGTGGAGAATTTTCTGAAAAATTTTCAATTGCAGATTAGGCTCATATTCGCAAGATAACTAGAAAACGACGCTACGAGCAAAACTTTCTTAAGACTTTCCCCGTTCGAAGCAGTTTAGATGCCGAAAATGACATTTTAGTACTTTTAAACTTGAATTTTGCACTTTTAGATCTTACGATAATTAATACCTTCACATGTGAATTGTTGTGCCTACTTAAATACCACTAAGATACTTGTTTTTATTTAATATTGTATTTAGGTACATCGAGAATTATTTTGGGGCTACTATCTCAACACTAGCTACAATATGTTGCTGCTTTTATAACGTCTTGGTTTTTTTGGTCGAGTATTTTTAGCCGCTTTTTTATTTCTCTAGATTCATAACCTATTTTTTGTGTTTGTTTTAAAATTCATATTGAATGCGAATATATGAGAGTGTAGTTTCGTTTTGATGATATTTAATGGCCGCAAAAACGCATATTTAAAGTCACTATATTCCCCACAAAATCGGGCAAAATTTTGTGAAGAAATTTCTGAAAGATTATCAATTGCAGATTAGGCCCATATTCTCAAGATAACTAGAAAACGTCAGTACGATCAAAACTTCCTTAAGGATTTCCCCCGTTCAAAGCAGTTTATATATCGAAAATGACATTTTACTATTTTTAAAGGTGCATTTTGCATTTTTAGATCTTACGATAAGTAATACATTCACATGTAAATTGTTGTGCCTGTTTAAATACCACTATGATAGTTTTTTTTATTTAATATTGTATTTAGGTGCACCGAGAATCATTTTGGGGCTAATATCTCACCACTAGCTACAAAACGGTGCTGCTTATAACGTTTTGGTCTTATTGTTCGTGTATTTTTAGCCGCTTTTTTATTTCTCTAGTTTCATAACCTTATTTTTGTTTTTGTTTCTAAATTTCATATTGAATGCAAATATATGAGAGTGTTGTTTCATTTTAATGATAATTAATGGTCGCAAAACACATATTTGAAGTCAGTACATTCCCCACAAAATCGGGCAAAATTTTGTGAAGAATTTTTCGAATAATTTTCAATTACAGATTAGGCCCATGTTCTCAAGATAACTAGAAAACGGCACTACGAGCAAGACTTCCTTAAGTCTTTCCCACGTTCGAAGAAGTTTAGATACCGAAAATGATATTTTACTATTTTTAAAGGTGAATTTTGCACTTTTAGATCTTACAATAAATAATACCTTCACATGTGAATTGTTGTGCCTGTTTAAATACCACGAAGATACTTGTTTTTATTTAATATTGTATTTAGGTACATCGAGAATCATGTTGGGGCTACTATCTCACAACTAGCCAGAAAACCTTGCTGCTTTTATAACGTCTTTGTTTTATTGTTTGAGTATTTTTAGCCGCTTTTTTATTTCTCTAGATTCATAACCATATTTTTGTTTTTGTTTCTAAATTTCATATTGAATGTGAATATATAAGATTGTAGTTTTGTTTTGATGATAAGTAATGGCCCTAAAACACATATTTGAAGTCACTACATTCCCCACAAAATCGGGCAAAATTTTGTGGAAAATTTTCAGAAAAATTTTCAATTGCAGATTAGACCCATATTCACAAGATAACTAGAAAACGGCACTACGAACAAGACTTCTTTAAGGATTTCCCCCGTTCGAAGCAGTTTAGATGCCGAAAATGAGATTTTACTATTTTTAAAGGTAAATTTTGCACTTTTAGATCTTACGATAAGTAATACCTTCACATGTGAATTGTTGTACCTGTTTAAATACCACTATGATATGTGTTTTTATTTAATATTGTATTTAGGTACATCGAGAATCATTTTGGGGCTACTATATCACCACTAGCTACAAAACGTTGCTTATTTTATAACGTCTTGGTTTTATTGTTCGTGTATTCTTAGCCGCTTTTTTATTTCTCTAGATTCATAACCTTATTTTTGTTTTCGTTTTTACATTTCATATTGAATGCGAATATATGAGAGTGTACTTTCATTTTGAAGATAATTGATGGCCGCAAAACACACATTTGAAGTCACTACATTCCCCACAAAATGGGCAACATTTTGTGGATAATTTTCTGAAAAATTTTCAACTACGGATTAGGCCCATATTCTCAAGATAACTAGAAAACGGCGCTACGAGCAAAACTTCCTTAAGGCTTTCCTCCGTTCGAAGCAGTTTAGATGCCGAAAATGACATTTTAGTATTTTTAAAGGTAAATTTTGCACTTTTAGATATTACGATAAGTAATACCTTCACATGTGAGTTGTTTTTTGCCTGTTTAAATACCACTATGATACTTGTTTTTATATAATATTGTATTTAGGTACATCGAGAATCATTTTGGGGCTACTATCTCACCACTAGCTACAAAACGTTGCTGCTTTTATAACGTCTTGGTTTTATTGTTCGAGTATTTTTAGCCGCTTTTTTATCTCTCTAGATTCATAATCTTATTTTTGTTTTTGTTTTAAATTTCATATTGAATGTGAATATATGAGAGTGTAGTTTCGTTTGATGATAATTAATGGCCGCAAAACGCATATTTGAAGTCACTACATTCCCCACAAAATCGGGCAAAATTTTGTGAAGAAATTTCCAAAAAATTTTAATTGCAGATTAGGCCCATATTCTCAAGATAACTAAAAAAGGCGCTATGAGCAAGACTTCCTTAAGGCTTTCCACCGTTCGAAGTATTTTAGATACCGAAAATGACATTTTACTATTTTTAAAGGTGAATTTTCCACTTTTATATCTTACGATAAGAAATACCTTCACATGTGAATTGTTGTGCCTGTTTAAAAACCACTATGATACTTGTTTTTATTTAATATTGTATTTAGGTACATCGATAATCATTTTGAGGCTACTATCCTAATGATACGCATATCCGCAAGACGGTGCGGATTGCGCATCCAAATCCCTAAACCGCACATAAACTGCCATGTAAGGCATATGGCACGGGTATAGCCGCATCCTTGTGCACCTATACCATATGATGCGAGTTTCGTATACTTGTATAAGGGTCCGGTATATTTTAGAAGAATGTACGGAATAATCAATTCGGATTCTTTTCCTTAAATAACGAAAGTTAGTTAGGATAAGATTGCATTTAATTAGGGAAGAGATTCTACCGAAACCCTAATTCGTGAGCCTATAAATACATAGCTCATGCAATCCTAATAGATATATTCGTTCGTTTACTCATACGTAAACCACAGCATACAAATCTCCATCGTACGAATAAAGCTTCTTACGATCTTAAAGACTTTCAGGTATGTCTCGAACTATAAAACCTTCATGTCTTAGGGCCACTCAACCTCGTATGCTAGGTTGTTGGTGGACTCTCAAATCGGTCACCCTGTCAGAATCGAAACGATACCGATATGGGTTATCCACGACTAAGTGTCGGAGGTTCGAATATTGTTAGTCCTTAAACTCCTTTATGCACTCAAGCGTAGGTTCACCTTGACCCCGTGAAAATATGCTTGATCATTTGGCGCCATCCGTGGGACCGGTTAGATGAGCAAATAAGAAGGAAATTCATAATGAATCTAATTCGTTTTTGTGTTTTCAATAAAATATTTTTTGTTCATACTAATCTCTCAATTTCAGGTAATTCACCTAATTCAGATCAATGGTGGGCAACAAAGGTTCGAAGCCGACTTTTCAGACATTTACAGGTCAACGAACACCTGCACAAACATTAAAACAGGTATCTGTGGTAGAAGGGAAAAAGGTATCAAAACCTCCTTCGACAGAAGCCATCCTAACGGGGCCGACAGGCGCCGTGACTGAAAAAATGGTTCCTCCAATTACGGCAGGGACAGAAAGTGAACGGCTGCAGAGTGATGGGGAAGATACGCCCCCAGCAGTAGAAACTAGCTATATACGTTTCAAAGAAATGGAAACGGGGCGCATGAAGTCTCCGAAAAAAATAAGTTTCGGATCTCCAGCCAGCACTGACTATATACGCTTTAAAGAAACAGAGGATGGGTATGGATCTTCGCCAAGTGGTGTCAAGCTAATAGCAAAAACTACGTATGTAGGAAAAATCCCAATTATCACAACGGTGGAACCAGAAACTCAAACTTTGAGGGTTACCCCGGCAAGCGCGCAGGAAGAAATTAGAAGATTGGGTTTGAGAAACCTAGATGGTTCGTATATTGTAGTAGCGCCACTACAAGAAAAGATGACCTATGCACCATCCCAACCAAATGTAGGTGGGTTAACGCAAACTCAACATCAGTACGACCAGGGGAGTGCGCCTTATAATCCGCTGGAGCTAAGCAGCTCGAATAATTTTATTTCACAATTTCAGCAAGTTGCACCTCCACACCTAGCGTAAGCACTCAATGAGCCAGCGCGATTTCAGGAGTTTATTCAAAACTGGTTTGCAGTAATGCAAGGGCATAAAGCAAGGCAATCTCTAGAGGTGGCTCCAACTACAGAAAAGTTCGCCACACACATAGCGAATCATCCGTTTCCGGAAGCACCTGTAATACCATTAACATTAGGAAGCTATGATGGGTTGTCTGATCCTGATGACTTCCTACAAAGGTTTGAGGGAACGGTAAGAACCCACAATTGGGGAGACGCGGTAGCATGTCACATGCTACTAATTGTGCTGCAAGGAGTGGCGCGGGAGTGGTTTAACAATTTAACTCCCAGAAGCATAACAGGTTATGCAGATTTAAGATCTCGGTTTCTACTTAATTTTCATAGTCTGCGTGCACGAAGAAGAACGCACGTGGAATGCCATGACATAAAGCAAAAACCCAAAGAATCTTTGGGTGAGATTATTGATAGGTACACAAAGGAAGTGGCTAAAATACCAGATCTACCAGAAAGCCAAAAGGTGTCAGGATTTATACACTGCCTTGATACAGAAAAGCACCTGTCTTTGTGGCAGAGGTTGCGAAGGAAAGTTCTACAAACATTTGCGGAAGCAATAAAGGAAGCACATGATTACATGCGGGCGCAAGAAGATATAACGCAAAATTGCAGAAAAACCTATCTGGGCAGGAATAATGATGATGATCATCATCGCGATCATGGCAAGAGCTCTGGGTCTGCAAAGAGATATAATAATAATAGCCCTCTCAAAGGAGAAAGTTACAACAATAACAATAAGTACCGACGGTACAACAACAGCAGAAGAGGTGGCAATTACAGAAGCAAGAGCGTCCACGATGATAATTATGCAATTATAAAAGACCTCAGCAAAACACCAAAGGAGATATTGGCAACTGAGTCAGTGTGTAAAACATTCGAAGCTCCAGCACCACTACCCGATTATGCAAAAAAGGACAAAACCAAATTTTGTGACTTTCATGACGATTTTGGTCACGAAACTAATAAGTGCAGGCAGTTAATCGAGAAGGTGGTTGCAGAACTGAAAAGGGGAAAGTTGCAGCATTTAAAGAAATCGGCTAAAACAGAAGGCAATAGGTCAAGACAGGAAAAAGAATACCCGTGGCAAAAGAAAAGCGAATCAAAAGCAGGAGAAGCAGAAAAAACCATAAATATGGTAACAAGTGAGAGCGTAAGGACAGAAACGAAAGAAGTCAAAGAGTGGAAAAAAGTAAAAATCTCATTCGAAGCAAGCGAAAGGGAGTGGTTCAACAAACCTGTGATAGTTAAAGGATACATCAATAGTTGCAACCAGGAACTTAAGGGGTTGTGTGTAGACACTAGCTGTGATGTAGATATCATGTATGAACATTGCTACATGTCGCTACCTAGATCAGTTAAGTCATAGTTAAAAAAGAAAGCAGTTACTTTGTTTGATTTTGCTGGTGGAATGGTCCCGTCATTAGGGATGGTTAGAGTTGGGTTAGAATTACGAGACGACAACAATGGTAAAAAGAGAAGGGATGTTGAGATCGAATTTGCTATAGTCAAATCGAGAGCTGAGCACAACGCACTATTAAGCAGGAACACCTTGCAGAAGCTAGGTGCCATACCATCCA
Source organism: Rutidosis leptorrhynchoides (assembly GCF_046630445.1). Classification (NCBI taxonomy): domain Eukaryota; kingdom Viridiplantae; phylum Streptophyta; class Magnoliopsida; order Asterales; family Asteraceae; genus Rutidosis; species Rutidosis leptorrhynchoides. The sequence continues at coordinate 64,257,610 of NC_092334.1, forward strand.
CAATACATGGCTTGTTAAGATTCCCAACAAAATGGGGAGTCGCAACTATAAAATCTGAAGTGGATAGGAAAGAAAGAGCGATAGAAAAAGGCATAAGGCGGAGACGCAAAGATGCAGAGTCAAGCAAACAGTGAATGGCTCAGATAATCGAAGAAACGCTATGCTCATAGGTACGCAAATATTTTAATTCGATATTTGATGTTGCAAGTTTTTAGGAAAAACAAAAGCGCCAATTTGCTTTTCAATAAAGGTTACTTATTTTAAAAAGTGTAAACAATTAAGATAGGTGCTTAATTAAGTAATGTGGGGGCATAAAACTGCATTGTAATTACCTGTCTAAAAGATATTATATACTATTATAAGATGCAGGGTTTGGAAAATCTTAGAAAAAGTGTTAAAATGAACAAGGAAATCAAAAGAAAACGTGAAAAAAGATCCGCACCCGCATCATGGGTTTAGCGAAGAATCGCAATCCAAGGAACAAGAAAGAAACAGCACATGCAAGGGTAGAAAGATTACCTAATGCCAAAGAAGGACAGCTTGTGATGCACAAGAAAAATGCATGGGTGCGCGCACATATAAAGCCAAAAAACAGCTTGCACACAGCGTCAAAAAACAGTACAGCTATAAAGAACGATGCGCCCAAAGAGCTTGCTATAAAGCAAAGCGTGCGCAACCAAAGATCTACTGACATCATTCAAACATGGTTGTTAGGAAGAGGTAAATTGCGTACATAAAATAACAGCAAAGTTAAATATTTTACTCTAGGCCAAATTGAAATTTATTTTCAGACATCATATCAACAGGAGGTTCATGGCGTTTAAAACAACGACAAACAAGTGATTGGTGGGATAAACACCATACCAACGAAAAACCTCTGAAGATTGTTCTTGAAAAGATTGAGGCAAGTGAAAGAGAGTCTAAAGGAAAAATGCCACGAAAGCAACATTGGGTTAAAATACAAAGAAACGATGGCACTACCAGGTTAATAGCAGTAAGGAAAAATAATAATAAAAATCCAAGATATGATTGCGTGGTGAATGACCCAAATAATATGGTTACTGGGAAATGCAACAAAAAGGAGCACAAGGGCTTGAAAGTAAACTGACAGGATGCGCCTTGCATACGTAAAAATAAACGGCGCAAAAAAGCAAAAGATAGCAACAGTAGGATTGATCACCCAGACATCTGTTGAAATTTTGTTATGTTTCTATTTCTGTCATTTGAATTATTTTTCATAATAAATTGAATCATGCAATTTAAGCCCATAATTCGTGCACTTTTACATTTTCCTTAAGCTGCACAGGGACACACTCCGAGTCTCAAGTGGCATAGTTTAGTTTGGTTACTAATACTATTTTTAATGGTAACAGTAGTAAAACATTGGTTTGTTTCAAACGCTTGTATACCGCGCAAGACGGAGACTTGCAAAGTCATGACTATAAAATACAAGTTTGGTTACTTGTTAAGACCACGAACATTGGTTTGTCTGAAAGACTCTTGAAATAAGCATTGGGTTGCTTATATAGACGGATTTGATACTGGTTTATCAATGCGTACAAATAATTTTAATCTCAAGAGTATAATATGTATAAGCATTGGTTTGCTTTGGAAAGATGCAAGAATAAAAAGATCATGCGTATATAGAAGGGTCGCTCCCGTCATATGCGAATGACATGTATTCATATGCTATAATGCGCATACAAGTGCAAATATTTAAAGAAAAACCGCTTATAAATTTGCAAACAAATATAAAAGCATATAGCAAAATATATTAAAATATTCATACGAAAAATACAACGATGAGTAGAATAATGCTTATGTCAAAATGCCTTTAGCAAACAGAAAATCTCTTATACCAAAACATCGTATAAGATAAGGCAGGATAAAATTCTACTCTTACGCACGTCGTATAATATAATTATCTCCTACTAATATACCAGGGGTGGCTTAATTGGAACGGTGCCATACACTAAGGAGAATATACAATCCTTGCCCGCAGCTATCAGATGTATATCCCGCTTTTAAAACAGAAATAAATAAATATAGATATAGGGATGCGAAACCCTTAAACTGCTGGGCCTATCCCTCGCTGGCAAAAAACAACAATCACTGCCCCTCCAACCCACCACCTGCCAACCTATGTAAGCATATCATCAACCACTTGACGGGATGAAAAGTTCTGATTATCGGCCAATTCCTCCAGACGAGGAATCCTTAAACTTGCTAAAGCCGCACAGGCTTCCGTACACTTTCCGTCAGCATCCTCCACAAGCTCATCTGAAATGGGTGTCGGAATAATATCCGGCACATCAAGGTTTGACTTCACAACATCCCAAAAGCGCGATCGCTCAAGAGCACGTGCAACAACTATAGTCTTACTAAACGGAATGCGAATACTCGGACAACCCATAATATGCTTCGCAATCTCAGGAAGACCAGACCTTAGGGTCGAGTATTCAGATTTGAGGCTCGAGTATTCAGCTTTGAGGCTTGAGCATTCAGCTTGGAGGCTTGAGCACTTGGTCTTCAGATCATCACGCTCGTTAACAACTGTTTGGCACTCCACATTCAAATCCTCAAGCTGTTTTTTAAACTGGCAGTTTTTAGATGATGCAGTACCAAGTTGTAGGGACAGATGATTCACTTGCGACTCAAGATCAGCACGAACAGTTTCAGAACGCTTGATTTCATTCAATAAATGCTGGCATTCACCCTCAAGATGAGTATTCCTATCTTCCACTTTTAAACGGGCAGCAACCTCCTGATGAAGCTATTCAGAAATCTGTTGTTTCTCAGCATCAAGCTTGGCAAACTCCCTTTGCTCATGCAATATATGTTTATGACCAAGAATTATGGAATTAAACTTTTATTTCAGACGGCTAATATCTTTGGCAAGGTTAAACACCGTGGCTTGCGTATCAACGAAAAGATCTTGCTCAGGAGAAAGATGCTCAAACTTTGCAGCAAGATTGGAAGGAGCGCATGCACCTAGATGCGAGAATTATTGGGAAAAAGTGGGGGAAGATATCTTAAAAAACTCCTCAAAATAATCCAGATTCATGTCAGGGGATAAAGAAAAGCTGGTCGGAATGTTGAGTCGAGCACGCTTGTTGCGGCTAGTATCAAGTGAAGAGGCGTCCGAATACAAGTTGTTGCGCCTTTGGAATGGTGGAAGCTCGCATGAAATATTTAGATCAACAGTTGATTGATGGATAACGGTAGAATTTGGAACAGTTTGGGATACTTGGGCTTCTGAAGCAGGGGCACGGTTGTCAGATTGCACCTCTTGGTGGATTTCAATCGGATTGCTTATATCTGTAACATAAGGAATTACGATAAAAATATATGAATAAATAAATAATAGAAATGTTCTAAAACAGAGCATACAAGGTGTTTACCTATGATTGGCCTTTTTCCGGCTGCTTTTGAAGTTTTAACAACAGGGGATCGCTGAATTTCAACAAAGGAAGACACACCGGTTTCTCTCTCTTGACGTAGACTGGTTGTCCTGCGCTTCGAAGTAGCAGGAGCAGCTGGATTAGTTAAAGCCTTGATAATTTCTGGGTGCACATCAGAGTCAGTATCATGCAGATATTTCTGTCCATAAGCAACGCCATCGGACGTGTTCAACAGCATGAACTCGTTCAAGTCCATCTCTGCAAATACATGAATACATAAAAATATGATAAGAAGGGAATTAAACATACACCCTATGAAATGCAATTAAAAAAGGGATATACCCTTCTTGTTCTTAATTATAACAGGACGCTTATCAGAACTCGCCCAGTGGGTTGAAATGCAGCCGATAACTAAGGGGACATTGGGATAAACGTGAGATGGAAGCTGAAGGTTAAGGAAAGACTTATAAAATTTGTCTTCCTCAGCAGGAATCGACAGAGGTTTATTTTCTCCCCCTTCTTGCCAGAATATCAGACAAGAATGCTATTAAACTCTTCAGAAATACAAGTAGCTTTAACAAAGAAAAATGATTTTTTTCCACGTCCCTTCACACTCTGTTTTAGAGTAACGCAAAATTTGGCAACATTATCAAACGAATACCAACTCTCATCACTCATCGAGGCACGAAACAGGTTGGTAAAAATGGACAAAGAAGGTTTGCGACCATTGGCATGACACCACATTTCAAAAATTGAAATACGATTGGCACTATAAGGGTGCAATTGACTAATACCAATTGACTAATGACGGAGAACCTCCATGAAAAAAGGGGTAGGAGGAATACGGGTGTTTCTGAGCTCCAACACTTTGTCATAAATAGCAATCATATGGTCTAACGGCTGGTTTGCCCGTTGGTCGCTGGCAGGGGCAATCGGAGAATATTTTTCAATTGGGGGGTATTGTTCGATGATACGGCGAATTTCTGTTTCGGTAATAGAAGATTCTATATCCTTCACGTTCTTATCAGAAGACATGATGAATGGATGCAAGATTTAAAGCGTAAAAAAGGAAAATGAAGAAAAGAAAGCACGGACCTTTGGGTAAATACGAACGGAAAAGCAAACGGCTGCCGGAAAAAGAGCAAAATTTGAAATAAGAGAGGAGCGTGCAAAACCCAAAAAGGGTGAATTATCTATTTATAGGTAAAGCAAATTTGAAAATAGCACGGTCAAATTCTGAGCGTACTGATAGTGCTCCAAATGAACATATATTTAGGCACAACATCTTTCCAATATGTAAAGCTTTTAGTTGCAATTGTTCTATTTTTATGTAATATTCGTTTAAATAAATAAGTGCGAAGACAAAAGAAAAAAATGATGATTTGAAGACACAAATGACCAAAAAGCTAAAAAGTACAAAGTACAATCCAAGTGGCTCGAATTATTGATGAGAAACGTCTAAAAATTACAAGAGTACGAACCGCGGAACGCAAAATACAAAATATCTCAGCATCCGAAGGACGTTCGAAAATCCGAAACCGGGACATAAACCGAGAAGAAACGTACGAGTCAACGGAGCTAAAATTACGAGTCAACTATGCATAAGAATATAATATAATATATAAAATTATATATATTATATTATATAATAAATAAATCAAGAGCCACCCACGTTTTTGGCAAGTATATGAGCTGGATCAGGAGGCCATGCGATCGCATGGCCAGAAGGCACAAAATCCATGCGATCGCATGGGATGCTGTAGCTGGCAAGTCTATAAAATGAGCAATTTTTGGACGAGTTATGTACACCTTTTCTTCTTTCTTTCTCTTTACATGTAATATATATATATTTATAATTTTAATTTTAATTTAAGTTAATAATAATAAGGTTATTGTAAGAATGTTTTACGGGTTTTAAGTCGGAACTCTGCTCGTGTAACGCTACGCGATAAATAATCACTGTAAGCTATGTTCTTCCTTTTTAAATTAATGTCTTGTAACTAAGTTATTATTATGCTTATTTAAGCCGAAGTAATCGTGATGTTGGACTAAAACTTAAGATTGGGTTATTGAATTTTGTACCATAATTTGGGTTTGGACAAAAGACCGACACTTGTGGATATTGGACTATGAACTATTAATAGATGGGGGGTATTTTCTAATCGAATGACAACTCGTTGGAATCAGTCGAACCTATCTTCAAATTAGTTAATCTAATCATTATTAAATGATTATGAATGTTCTATTTAGTGACATTTATATGACATCTGTTACGATCATTTAATTAATTATTCGGGTTGGGTAATTGATTATTAATTCTGATTAAGTGGATAAATTAATATTCATATCTCATTAAAACAGGGGTGGATTACATTCAAGGATAATTGGTGTAATTGTTAACAAAGTAATAAAACCTTGGATTACACGCAGTCGATAACCTGGTGTAATCATTAAACAAAGTATTAAAACCTTGTTACAGTTCGAATCCCTAATTAGTTGGAATATTTGATTTCGGGAATAAGGTTAATTTGACGAGCATTTTATAATTATGACCGATGGACTACTATGGAAAAAACCAAATAGGTATCAAATAATCCGGGACAAAGGACAATTAACCCAGGGTAATAAATTAAAATCAAAACGTCAAACATCATGATTACAGAAGTTTAAATAAGCATAATACTTTTATTTCATATTTCATCGTACTTTTATTTACTGTCATTTTAATTACTGCAATCTACTTTATCGCAATCTAAATTCTATCATTTATATTATCGTCATTTATCTTTACACTTTATTTAAAATCGACAAACCGGTCATTAAACAGTAAAAACCCCCTTTTATAATAATATTACTATATATAATTATATATATTTTATATAAATATAGTTGTTAAAAATATAGCGTTAAACTCAACTAGCTCCCTGTGGAACGAACCGGACTTACTAAAAACTACACTACTCTATGATTAGGTACACTGCCTATAAGTGTTGTAGCAAGGTTTAGGTATATCCATCTATATAAATAAATAAAACTTGTATCATATTTTGCTGTATTTCGTAGTAAAATATAATCTATTTCGTACTACACCTCGCACACATCAAGTATTTTTGGCGCCGCTGCCGGGGACTCGGTGAAAAACGCTATATTTTTGTAAAAATATATTATTTCTTATTTCGTAAAAATATTTTGTTTAAGTGTTAAAAAAAATATAAAAAATAAATATAATATATATATATATATATATATATATATATATATATATATATATATATATATATATATATATATATATATATAAGAACTTTATTTATAAAATTAAAAAGTACTTTTATTTTTAAGATTTTAAAATATAAGTTTATTATATTTTATATAAATATTCTATAAATATTTTGTAATTTAAAACAGAAAAAAATAAAATTAAAATTGGGCCGGAGCCTGTTAAAAACCCGGATTGATTCAGGAAAACTTGGGCCATACAATCGCATAACCCAGTAGACCAAAAATAATGCGGTCGCATGATCTGTCTGGACTGACACAACCTCAGACATTGATTACGCGATTAGGGTTTGATTTTTAATAATAATTATAATTAATTAATTAGAAATTAGGGTTTATTTATTTAATATTTAGTTTTAGTTTTTAATTAAATTGTATTTTTAAGTTCTAATTAGTTTTATTAATTATATAGATTAATACTTTTATAAAATAATAATATAAAAATAATATTTTTATAAAATTTGTATTTTTATCATTTTAGTTATAATATTTTTTTATCGTAATTTGTATATTTATCGTTCGTAATCAGTTTTAAGTTAGTTTTTGCCGTAGAATTTTTATATTTCTAGATTTTTAGGCTTTGCCGTAAAATCCCTTAAGTGCTTTTTCTATAGACTAAGATTTAGGTGCTTTAGAATTTTGCGACGCCGTTTTAAAATTTTAGTGCCTATTAAGCTATTGCCCTTTTGGATATAGACTTCTTTTAAGCTTTAATTCCTTTAGACGCAATTTTTAATATTTAGTTTTTAGACTTTTAAGTTCCGACGCTCTACTTTCTTATTTTTGTTTTTCAACGTTTGTTTTTCGACTTTTTATTTTTCGACGCACTCTTTTTCTTTCTCTTATTTCTCAACGCTCTAGTTTTTAGGACATAGATTTTATCTTCAAATTTCGACGAAAAAATTATTTTAAGCGGTTAAATTGATAGACATCCAAAATTTTCTGGTTCGTAGTAATAGTTGGATTTGTTAGTGGCGAGTTGTGGGCTTCCGATTTAAAGGGTCCTGGCTACCTGCTGCATCTATTGGCTATTCGAAACGTGGGCAAAATCAGAAAAGTCTATTAATTTGATAACTTATATAATTTTTATTTATAACTAATAGGATATTCAGTGAATGCACCGAGCAAAATGTTCACCACCTTTCATACGTTCACCACCTGTAACCAGATCAAGACATCTAGCTAATATTGTCACCGTTGATTTTTCTTTAGAATCATCATCTAGTCGACCAAGTACTCCAATTCAAATTTCTGATAATCCATTTTTTGAACCCGACCTCACAATTGAGAATCCGGAAGATATTCAGGGACAATTCAGAGATCCTGAACCACTAATCATTCCTTTGAACCACAGATTACTCATCCAGAGATTGTCGAGGAAGAAACCATTAAGTCAGAATCCTCTAGTGATTCAGATTCAACAAATTTAATCATGGAAAATTCGGAACCTCTAAGTATGAAAGACCGAATGAGGGCTAAACGCACTGGCCAAGGTCACGCCATTATTAAGCCAGATGTTAATGTGCCAGATTATGAAATCAAGGGACAAATCCTACACATGGTAACTAATCAATGCCAATATAGTGGTAAGCCAAAAGAAGATCTAAATGAACATCTTCGAACATTTAATAGGATCTGTACTCTATTCAAAATCAGAGAAGTTGAGGATGAACAGATCTATCTCATGTTATTTCCCTGGACTTTAAAGGGAGAAGTCAAAGATTGGTTAGAATCGTTACCTGAAGGGGCGATTGACACATGGGATGTTTTAGTTGAGAAATTTTTTAAAAGATTCTTTCCGGCATCCAAAACCGTGAGACTTCAAGGAGAAATTGTTACATTCACTCAAAAGCCAAATGAAACTCTATATGAGGCGTGGACAAGATTCGGAAAATTATTGAGAGGATGTCCTCAACACGGTTTAGATACTTATCAAATAGTATAAATATTCTACCAAGGATGCCACATTACTACACGAAAAGACATCGACATAGCAGCTGGTGGTTCCATTATAAAGAAAACCGCAACTGAAGCTCACAAGATAATTGATAATACAGCCTCCCACTCTCATGAGTGGCACCAAGAAAAAGATATCTTTCGTTCATCTAAATCGGCTAGAGCCGATTCTAGCCATGACTTTGATTCCATTTTCGCTAAAATAGATGCTTTCGAGAGACGAATAGAAAAGATGACTAAAGATATTCACGCAATACGAATCAGTTGTGAGCAATGCGGTGGACCACACTTAACGAAAGATTGTCACATTGAGGAAACGATGGAACAACGTGTGAATATTTCCTACATGAACCAAAGGACGGGAAATAATTATCAAAATAATTATCAACCGCCAAGGCCAAACTTCAATCGAAATCAAAACATTCTTTACAATCCAAATGGACCCAACAATAACTCGTATAACCAACAAGGTCCGAATAACCAACCAACTCAAAACAACACTTTCAATCAACAAAGACCTAGCTTGTATAAACCACCACAACAAACCGAAGAGAAAAAGCCAAATCTGGAAGAAATGATGGCAAAGCTAATGGAATCTCAAACACAATTTATTACATCTCAAACCCAAATGAATGAGAGGTTTGATCAGTCATTAAGAACTCAACAAGCTTCCATTTTGAATCTATAAAAACATGTAGGTACTCTTGCTAGCATGATGAGTGAGAGGGTACAAGGAAAGCTACCGAGTAATACTGAAGTAAATCTTCGGAATGAGAATGTTAATATGGTGTCAACAAATTCTAAAAAACCAGCTCCAGAAGATGGGAAGGTTTTTGATATGAGTAACAATGAAAAAGTTACAACATCACCACCACCACCCGAGTATGTAAAGTCAGTGGTGGCACCATACAGACCACCCATCCCGTTTCTAAGAAAAGGAGTTGAGTATGAGAAAGTAATAGGTAATAAAGTTTATGATACCTCTGGAAAGAAGAAGAAGAATAAGAAAGTACAAGAAACAAAAACCGTAAAGATAAACCCGGTGAAGACAGTTCCACCAAAACCTCCACCCAGGTTGGGTGATCCGGGTGAATTTATTGTTCCTTGTCTACTTAGTGATTGTGTCATGGATGATGCACTAGCAGATTTAGGTGCAAGTGTAAGTGTTATGCCTCTTTCATTATATAAGAGATTAGGAGTAGGTGAGTTAAGTCCAACGGAAATGAGTGTTCGACTCTTTGATCAAACCATTAGGCACCCAGTTGGAATTGCTGATAATCTACCCGTTCAAGTAGGTAATTTAACCTTTCTAGTCGAATTTATTGTCATTGACATAGAAGAGGACTCAAACATTCCTCTAATTTTAGGTAGACCATTCTTAGCATCCACCAGGGTGTTATTTGATGTAAGAGAGGGTAGAATGACACTTAGTGATGGTGAAAAATCGGTCACCTTTGTGATTTGAAAGACTAAATCTCCACCAACCAAAACCGTTGAACCAACAAAAACGATTGGTAAGAACCATGTTGTTTTACCAACTCCAACGGTAGTGCTTAGCAATAATAAAATGCCTAAGTATGGGGAAGATGAAGTAACACCTAATGATGACCTGATAACAAAGAACCCCGTTGTTGATACGAAATTAAATGACTCCGTTATTAACAGTTCAATGAAGAAACTTATTAAACGGATTAGCGATGCTAGAACCAAGGGGAACTTTAAGTTATGTAACCGGTTAGTATCCAATCTATCGCCTAAAGAAAAGGCAAAACTAGTTGAATTTGTGGATATTACACAGGAATCCGACCAATGGCTTAAAGCAAAAGTCACATATATGCAAGTTGATTATGGTCCAAGAGAAATTGACAATGAAGTTAATCACAATTTCGACCACAGCTACCTAAGTGTGGGGAGATTCAAATGTTCTAAAAAGAAAATACTGTCTAGAGTTAGTTGTTCTGTTCTCGTGTAGTTCCGAGAATGGAATCCAGTTGGTCTTTTCCACTAGCAGACACTAAAGAGCTAGTTTTCTCCCCCCATTCTGAATTTTTGTTTTGTAGGTTTTGTATGAAATTAATATGCATTTTTAAATTTAAGTTTTGTGTGAATTTAAAAACAAAAATTACTTTATTTCATTAAGTTTAAAAAAATGATTTTTAAAATTCGTCGTAAGTTAAAGACTAGGTCATGGAACCGAAATTGCTTTACCCGAGGGCGGGGTGAAAAATTTTGTTATCATTATTTTTAATTTTATTGATCTAAAGTATACCAAAAATAATTAAAAAACCCGAAAATCTTTGCTTTTAAAACAATCGCTTTAACGACAAATTTTAAAATTTTGTCGAGGGACGGACTAGGTAAACATACCGAAACTACCTAAAGTAAAAGGAAACAAAATTTTAAAAAATTATTCATTTAAATTGTTTTAATAAATAAAGGTTATTATATATATATATATATATATATATATATATATATATATATATATATATATATATATATATATATATATATAATAAAAATATTATGTATGTTTGTAATTTATCTTATGTACAAAACAGGGTAAAACAGTGCACTTTTAAAGACTGACATTAAGTTCAGCAAAAACTACTAATTTTGACGACAAGACGCAAAATATCAAATGTGATATAAAATAATATGTTTGCAAACCCGGTATTTTAATCACTTTTCTACACTAATCACCCTCATGAATTTATAATTATAGTCTGATTCCATGCAAATGAGGGCATTGCATGATCTCAAGTGTGGGGAAGGGTTATAAATTCTCTCGGGTTTACACTTAGTTTAATTGCCAAATTTTGTGAAAATTTGAAAAATTTTCAACTAAATGAATTCAAAATCATGTTTATACATATTTATGAACGATAAAACTAGGTGTTAATGCCGAAATTATTGTTACCTTGGAGAGAACATAAATGGAGAAACAACCCAAAACGCTTGAATTCATTTAAAATGGAATAGAAGAGAATAAAAAGGCAAAGAAAGAAACAAAATAAAAGCTAAGTGTGGGAAGAATTTACCAAGTTATTTAAAACACATATCACATATGTTTGTACAAGATTATTACAGGTACTTTTGTTTTGGACGATTTTAATCAGTTTTACCCGATTTATTGTAATACATTTGAAAGAATAGATGGATCTACACGATGAATCAATTCCATCATTAAAAGGAAGTAAAATCTTCCGAAAAAGACACGCGCTTTTTTTTTTGGTCAAGAAGTTGTCGTCTAGATCAGCTGTAGGTTGATGAAAAATCTAGAAAAGTCATCTCTAAAATCAGCAGGAAATCCACGGACCTCAGCATCAAACAGGGTCACCATGTGGTCAGACTTATCCTAACCATGAGAGGATCTGTCTCGTAAAATGGGGAGGGCACCGTGCAAATTAGCTTGATAAGACTAGTGAATCAGACCCCCATAAAGGATAATCTCCTTAAAGATTAAAAATCAGCATTTAAGCCTGATATTACTCAATCCTTGAGATTGACCTTAAAGATTGAGAATTACAAACTCATGGAATTCAATGATATCTAAACTCGAGCTTGAACGAGAAAACATTTTGATCAAAATTAAAACCGATTTGTTTTCTGAAAACCTATTTTCAATGCGTTCATTACCATTGAACGTAAAATCCTAGGAATTCACCTGGAATTCATTAGGTCACTTGAACCAAATCGGGTGTCAACCGTAAGAACGGTGGTTGCATAGCATGGTCGAAGACAGGACCTTGTGCCAGGCCGAAAAATTATAGGGTGATCTTTACTATTGCTCCTACAAAGGATAGTAATTGCATCCGACACGTTATGGACCATGAACATCTGCATGTCAATAGACATTTCCTTAACAGTTGCTTGTTCAACGCTTTCCTTTACAACCGGACGGTAGTTTACTGAAAGGTAATATACAGGACAAGTAAACTGGACGTGGTGCTTTCCTAATACAAGGTTAGCAAGTGGGTGACACAAAACCACAAGTTTTGAGCTAAAATTTTAAAATCTGAAACCCACAAAACCCACAAAAATATTTTGCAAACACCGGTGAAGGGTTATTCCGGAAAACTTATCTAGGGTAAAAGCTAGAATGAATTTTTAAAAGATCAAATATTTTCATAAAGATCCAATTTCCTTAAAGGATCTAAATTTTCATAGTCATGTGGGACTGTAAACCACATCGTTACTATCATTGTTTATACCGCTGTATCAAAATCACTGATGTATAAAGTGTGAGAATAAAAAAAGTGATTCGAGTGAAGTGTGATTTAATTTCAAGTTCTGTATTGCTTGAGGACAAGCAACGCTCAAGTGTGGGGATATTTGATAGTGCTCCAAATGAACATATATTTAGACACAATATCCTTCCAATATGTAAAGCTTTTAGTTGCAATTGTTCTATTTTTATGTAATATTCATTTAAATAAATAAGTGCGAAGACAAAAGAAGAAAATGACGATTTGAAGACGCAAATGACCAAAAAGCTAAAAAGTACAAAGTACAAAGTACAATCCAAGTGGTTCGAATTATTGATGAGAAACGTCTAAAAATTACAAGAGTACGAGCCGCGGAACGCAAAATACAAAATATCTCAGCATCCGAAAGGACGTTCGAAAATCCGGAACCGGGACATATACCGAGAAGAAACGTACGAGTCAACGGAGCTAAAATTACAAGTCAACTATGCACAAGAATATAATATAATATATATAATTATATAAAATTATATATATTATATTATATAATAAATAAATCAAGAGCCGCCCACGTTTTTGGCAAGTATATGAGCTAGATCAGGAGGCCATGCGATCGCATGGCCAGAAGGCACAAAATCCATACGATCGCATGGGATGATGTAGCTGGCCAAGTCTATAAAATGAGCAATTTTCGGACGAGTTATGTACACCTTTTCTTCTTACTTTCTCTTTACATGTAATATATATATTTATAATTATAATTATAATTTTAATTTAAGTTAATAATAATAAGGTTATTGTAAGAATGTTTTACGGGTTTTAAGTCAGAACTCTGCCCGTGTAACGCTAGTACGCTACGCGATAAATAATCACTGTAAGCTATGTTCTTCCTTTTTAAATTAATGTCTTGTAATTAAGTTATTATTATGCTTATTTAAGCCGAAGTAATCGTGATGTTGGACTAAAAATTAAGATTGGGTTATTGAATTTTGTACCATAATTCGGGTTTGGACAAAATACCGACACTTGTGGACATTGGACTATGAACTATTAATAGATGGGGGTATTGTCTAATCGAATGACAACTCGTTGGAATATGCCGAACCTATCTTCAAATTAGTTAATCTAATCATTATTAAATGATTATGAATGTTCTATTTAGTGACATTTATACGACATCTGTTACGATCATTTAATTAATTATTCGGGTTGGGTAATTGATTATTAATTCTGATCAAGTGGATAAATTAATATTCATAGCTCATTAAAACAGGGGTGGATTACATTCAAGGATAATTGGTGTAATTTTTAACAAAGTAATAAAACCTTGGATTACACATAGTCGATAACCTGGTGTAATCATTAAACAAAGTATTAAAACCTTGTTACAGTTCGAATCCCTAATTAGTTGGAATATTTGACTTCGCGAATAAGGTTAATTTGACGAGCATTTTATAATTATGACCGATGGACTATTATGGACAAAACCAAATAGGTATCAAATAATCCAGGACAAAGGACAATTAACCCAGGGTAATAAATTAAAATCAAAACGTCAAACATCATGATTACAGAAGTTTAAATAAGCATAATACTTTTATTTCATATTTCATCGTACCTTTATTTACTGTCATTTTAATTACTGCAATCTACTTTATCGCAATTTAAATTCTATCATTTATATTATCGTCATTTATCTTTACGCTTTATTTAAAATCGACAAACCGGTCATTAAACAGTAAAAACCCCCTTTTATAATAATATTACTATATATAATTATATATATTTTATATAAATATAGTTGTTAAAAATATAGCGTTAAACTCACCTATCTCTCTGTGGAACGAACCAGACTTACTAAAAACTACACTACTCTACGATTATGTACACTGCCTATAAGTGTTGTAGCAAGGTTTAGGCATATCCATCTATATAAATAAATAAAACTTGTATCATATTTTGCCGTATTTCGTAGTAAAATATAATCTATTTCGTACTACACCTCGCACACATCACGTACACGTGTATCAATCTGCAATAAAGATGATGAAACATGACTAGGAACTTAGAAATCAATAGATTTAACTCACACAATGGCGGAATTAGTGAATCAAACCCTCTAGTGAATAGGTTAAGCTTTTTGGGATTAATTTAGTCAAACCACAACTAAATCAAGTGTGATTAGATCAACACCTAGAGCTATTATTCACCATCTGGGTGATTTGGGCTGAGAGAGAATCGGAGGAGCTCACCAGATCTGAGTGTGTGTAACAAATGAGAGGCTTAACCTAAAATGAAGAACATAAGACTTTATATACCCTTGCTGTTGACTCACCCGTACGAGTCATCCATCACACGTACGAGTTGGCTTCATCAGCCGTACGGGTGATCACTCACTCGTGTCTTCTCATTTAGGTTATAATTGTGACTTGGCTCAGCATCAACCGTGCGTATGAGCCTATCAGCCGTATGAGTGAGGCTTCATGTGATGCCCCGAAAATTTTTGACTTATTTAAACCAATTCTCTATACGGTTTATTATTTTAACACGCTAAACAAAGTCTGTTAGATTGAGTCTCAAAATTTTAGAACTGTTTCATATATACAATTACCTTTGATTACTCTCGACGATTCATGAACAATTATATGTATGTATATATATATGTACAAGTAAAAACGACTTTCCTACAGTAAAACCCTATTTGCTACAGTAAAAATTACTTTGCTACAGTAAAACACAATTTGCTACAGTAAAACACTATTTGCTACAGTGAAACCGTATTTTGCTACAGTGCTACAGTGAAAGAACAATACAAACATTGGAAGACATGTTACGGGCATGCGTGATTGACTTTGGAACCAGTTGGGATCGACACTTACCGTTGGCAGAATTTTCATACAATAACAGCTATCATACGAGCATCAACGCAGCGCCATTTGAAGCACTTTATGGTAGAAAGTGCAGATCTCCTATCTGTTGGAGTGAAGTAGGAGAAAGACAACTTACTGGACCAGAAATTATTCATGAAACCACCGAAAAGATCATTCAAATACAACAGCGATTGAAAACGGCCATGAGTCGCCAAAAGAGTTATGCTGATGTAAGAAGAAAACCGCTAGAATTTCAAGTGGGCGACAAAGTCATGTTGAAAGTGTCACCCTGGAAAGGCGTTGTACGATTCGGTAAACGAGGAAAGCTAAGTCCTAGGTACGTAGGACCCTTTGAAATCACCGAAAGAATTGGAACAGTTGCTTATCGATTAAAGCTACCGCAAGAACTTAGTAGTGTTCACAACACATTTCACGTGTCAAATTTGAAGAAATGTTTAGCTGAAGAAGATGTCGTAATTCCTCTTGACGAAATACGAATCAATGATAAACTCCATTTTATCGAAGAACCTGTTGAAATCATGGACCGTGAGGTCAAACAATTAAAACAAAGCAAAATACCGATAGTTAGGGTTCGTTGGAACGCAAGACGAGGACCCGAGTTTACTTGGGAACGTGAAGATCAGATGAAGCAAAAGTATCCACATTTGTTCACTGATATCGCTCATGAAACAGGTACTACTCAAAATTTCGGGACGAAATTTTCTTTAAGGGGGAGGTACTGTGATGACCCGAAAATTTTTGACTTATTTAAACCAATTCTCTATACGGTTTATTATTTTAACACGCTAAACAAAGTCTGTTAGATTGAGTCTCAAAATTTTAGAACTGTTTCATATATACAATTACCTTTGATTACTCTCGACGATTCATGAACAATTATATGTATGTATATATATATGTACAAGTAAAAACGACTTTCCTACAGTAAAACCCTATTTGCTACAGTAAAAATTACTTTGCTACAGTAAAACACAATTTGCTACAGTAAAACACTATTTGCTACAGTGAAACCGTATTTTGCTACAGTGCTACAGTGAAAACGAGTTTGCTACAGTGATTTGCTACAGTAAAACACTATTTGCTACAGTAAACACTATTTGCTACAGTACACTATTTGCTACAGTACACTATTTGATGTCGACGAACTAGCGAACAAAAACGGAAAAGGCGGCCATGCGATCGCATGGCAAAAACACTGAAAACTCATGCGATCGCATGAGCTACAGTAAATCGAAAAGTAATATAAATACGCAGTTCGTTCGACGAATTTTTTTCACTTTTATCTCTCAATATTTATATTTATATTAAAATTTTAATTTTAAATTTAAGTTTAATAATAATAAGGTATATACGAGGGTGTTTTTAATTCGGGTTTCAAACCGCTTTAAGCTAAGGAAATATTGGGTATTATTCGGGGTATTGTTCTTGAATCCAAGGCCAACCATACAGTCGTCTACCATCATTACGTCTACGCAATTTGCCTACAATATTGAATCGCAATATTGAACTGTGAGTTATAGATCCCTTTTTAAATACTTTAAATATTTTTGGGCTGAGAATACATGCAATTTATTTTAAACGCGATAAGACACAAGTACATACTAAATTCTACACTGAGTTAAACCGAAAATCCCTTAGCTTTGGTAACTAGTAGCTGCCAGTACATAGGATATGGACTGGTGGGCGCGAATAATTGTATATGGATCCATAGGGCTTGACATCCCCGTCCGAGCTAGAGCGCTAGCCTTTTAACAGACGTATGTTATTTGAGTTTAAGACACGTTGGTTTGCGTGTATTAAAACGAATGGGGTAATTATCACTATAGCGTTAAGTTTAGTTACCAGAGTGCTCTGTTACGTAGAATCTATTGATAAACTTTTGATGAAATCTTGTGGTCTATCTTTATATATGTTTATGACTCGAGCAATTAAACCTATAACTCACCAACATTCGTGTTGACTTTTTAGCATGTTTTATTCTCAGGTCCTTAGAATGCTTCCGCTGTGATGTGCTTGTTGCCTGCATGGAGTCTCTCATGCTTTGTACAAAGTTTATTGCATTCAAAATAAAACTGCGTTGTGTAATAAATAATTGGACTGTGATGTCAACCTGTAAATTAAAGACTTATGTATTCTGGGGTTTTGCTTATACCTAAGCACTCGCCCACATGTTTATAACTTTCTATGTTTAGAAAGTCACTTATTTTAATGAATGCAATATTTTATCAAAACGTATCATATAGAGGTCAAAACCTCACTGTGGAATCAATGATTAACGTGCCGCGTCAATAGCGATTTTGACGGGTCGTTACAGTTGGTATCCGAGCTTGAGGTCATAGGGAACCAGAAATTACATTATTGTGTTTAACTGGTAATTGTTAGGATGCATTAGTGTGTCTGGACTATGACCATATCTGTTTTTCCTGATTTTTGCTTATTATTTGGTCAAAAACATTATATGTGATATATTTATATGCTAACGTAATTGTTGTTTCAATTATGTGATAGATGACTTCCTCTAATCCTATCATTTTGTACGACTCGGAATCGGACACTGAATCTATTCTATCCACAACTGAAAAGGGCGTTCCAATACCTATTAAAGAAGAAATTGTGTTAGCCGGGGAATCTCAACTCCCGGTAAACCCAGAGGAGGTTCCAGCTCCACCCAGCTTTAGTTTTCCAGAGCCACAGTATCGTTGGCATGGACCCATGATCCCTGGAGTAAAAGAGGATCGTCCATTTCTAAACAAATATGGACATTGGTCCAGATATACCGCCGACGGGCGGGTTGTGCCGATTACGCCTGGCAGATTTCGGTTCATGACCACCGGTACATATTCTTGCAGTTCGTCATCATATTCTCCTACACATGACTCAGACAGTTCGTCATCAGACGAGATCAGTAAGGAGGAGGATTTCGCTAATGAAATAAAAGAGATCACTAAGGAGAAATTCCAACTTGCAATAGATAATAAAAACAACCACAATAATAAAATGTCCTTAGTTATTAAAAAAGAACAGGACCATTCGATCCGTAACCACCCTTATTGTATTAAACCCACTGAGGTAACGGGTACCTCAAAACCCCAACTAAAAATAAAATACACTGCCAGAATGTCTGTCGGACCATGTGCACACAAACAATTGGCAGAGAGAACCAAATAGGAAGAAGTTTCTGATAGTTCTGAATGAACGACCTCGCAACCATAAATCTTCCATGCGCTATTTTATTGCTTATGTGTGCTACTCTATCTTGTTATGTAAAATAAGCATATGTAAAATATCAGTATTGTATGGTATTATTTTGGTTTATTAATAATAAATGCATGGAATGATTATTTGTATTATTACTACTTCTTATTATTATTAATACATAATAATGTAGTAACTCGCTATAATTTTTCATAGTGGAATATTATTAGGATTTTAGTAGTTAATTCCTGGTACTAGCTATTATGTATGAACTTAACGGGTAGGTAATACCCTAGAAATAATTATAAAATGCTAATAAGAAGAAAAGGCTTTTATAATAATCGGTTCATATTATTAATATGCTACGATTAACTATTGACAACTCATTTTACCTATAATATTCTATATGATTAAATTATATCTGTTGTGTTTATTGAAGAAACATGTCTCAAATGTCGGATGCTGAGTTTGAGCAACTAGTAGAGAAACGTGTGAATGAAAGAATTGCTGCAACCGAAGCAGCAAAAGCAACAGCTGAAGCAGCAGCCGTAAACACAAGTTCACGAAACGGATGCTCATACAAAACTTTTCAAGGATGCAAACCACAGACGTTTAGTGGAACTGAGGGACCAGTCGGTATAACCCGATGGTTTGAAAAGATGGAGTCCGTTTTCAAAATCAGTAATTGTGCGAACGGAGACAAGTCAAAGTATGCTTCGTGCACGTTGCAAGATGGTGCACTTACTTGGTGGAACAATTATGCTAAAGCAGAAGGAATAGATACGGCATATGATATCTCTTGGGAAGAACTGAAAAAGATGCTAATAGAGGAGTACTGTCCTCGAAACGAGATCAGAAAAATGGAATCTGAGTTACGTAATCTGAAGGTTATCGGCGCGAATCTCAATAACTATGAAAAGCGTTTCATGGAACTAGCCTTGTTGTGTCCCGAATTGGTGCCAAATGAGAAACGAAAGATAGAAATGTATATTGACGGTTTATCGATCAATATCAAAGGAAATGTTACATCGTCCAAACCAAATACGATGCAGGAAGCCATGACAATGGCACACCAACTCATGGACCAGATCACAGAGAGTTCGATTAAGACACCAATTACCGAAGTCAAGACAACTGAAGGAAAGAGGAAATGGGAAGACTATAAGGGCAAAAGTACTCACCTGAAGAAACAAGAAACTTTTAAAGGTAAACAAGATGGGGCAACTGCAAGTCCAAACTATAAGGGACCTCATCCGTTCTGCAAAAGGTGTTACACACATCATGCAGGCTATTGCCAAGTGGTCTGTGATAAGTGCAACAAGAAAGGACATGTGGCGAAAGATTGTTATGCCACCGTTTCTGAAGTAAAGACAAAATTGACCGATGTCAAGAAATGTTTTGGATGCGGGAAGTCTGGTCACTTTATAAATCAATGCCCTGATAAGGAGAAGAACAAAGAACCCGCACGTGGGAGGGCATTTAATGTTAGTACCAGTGAAGCACGTGAGGATCCTAATCTTGTCACGGGTACGTTTACCATTAATAATCAACTAGCTTCTATTATGTTTGATACGGGTGCTGATAGAAGTTATATGTGTAAAGACTTTAGTTCTAAACTAAAATGTGCATCATTACCTCTAGACGATAAATATACTATAGAATTAGCTAATGGTAAACTGATAAAAGCCGATAAAATTTGCCATGGTTGCGAAATGAATCTCGCTGGTGAAACCTTCAAAATCGATTTGATACCCGTAGAATTAGGAAGTTTTGACGTAATTGTTGGCATGGACTGGATGTCCAAAACAAAAGCGGAAGTTGTTTGCGCTGAGAAAGCAATTCGCATCCCTCGTAAGGATGAAATGTCATTAATGATTTATGGGGAGAAGAGCAACTCAAAGCTGAACTTTATCAGCTGTATGAAGGCCCAGAAACTTATAAGAAAAGGTTGTTATGCTATTCTGGCACACATAAAGAAGATCGATACTGAAGAAAGAAGCATTAATGATATGCCGGTTGTAAGAGAATATCCCGGAGTATTTCCAGAAGAATTACCGGGGCTACCTCCACACAGATGTGTAGAATTCCAGATTGATCTCATACCAGGAGCCGCACCTGTAGCCCGATCCCCATATAGACTTGCACCTTCAGAAATGCAAGAATTACAAGACCAGTTGCAAGAATTATCGGACCGTGGATTTATTCGTCCTAGTTTTTCACCTTGGGGTGCTCCTATTCTGTTCGTCAAGAAGAAGGATGGATCTATGAGAATGTGCATAGATTACCGAGAATTAAACAAATTAACGATCAAGAATCGGTACCCATTACCGAGGATTGATGATTTGTTTGATCAATTGCAAGGATCAAGTGTTTATTCTAAGATTGATCTACGCTCCGGATATCATCAGCTGAGAGTGAAGGAAGAAGATGTTCCTAAAACCGCGTTCAGAACCCGTTACGGTCACTATGAGTTTCTAGTCATGCCTTTTGGATTAACTAATGCTCCAGCAGTATTCATGGATCTAATGAATCGCATCTGTAGACCGTATTTAGACAAATTTGTCATTGTTTTTATCGACGACATATTGATTTACTCGAAGAACAAGGAAGAACATGAGCAACACTTAAGACTGGTACTGGAGATACTCAAGAAAGAAGAATTGTACGCAAAATTTTCGAAGTGTGATTTCTGGTTACAAGAAGTACAATTTTTGGGCCATGTTGTCAGTAAACATGGAATTAAAGTTGACCCCGCCAAGATCGAAGCCATTAGTAAATGGGAAACCCCGAAGACTCCAACACAAATTCGCCAATTCTTAGGTCTTGCTGGTT
Source organism: Rutidosis leptorrhynchoides (assembly GCF_046630445.1). NCBI lineage: Eukaryota > Viridiplantae > Streptophyta > Magnoliopsida > Asterales > Asteraceae > Rutidosis > Rutidosis leptorrhynchoides. The sequence continues at coordinate 64,279,372 of NC_092334.1, forward strand.
ACTACCGAAGATTCATTCAAGATTTCTCTAGAATCGCCAAACCCTTAACTGCATTGACTCAAAAGGGAAAGAAGTATGATTGGTCCACAGAACAGGAATCCTCATTCCGGTTATTAAAGAAGAAGTTAACGTCTGCACCCATTTTGTCATTACCGGAAGGAAATGATGATTTCGTGATCTATTGTGATGCTTCACGCCAAGGTTTAGGATGTGTATTAATGCAACGCACAAAAGTTATCGCATATGCCTCACGACAACTAAAAATTCATGAAAAGAACTATACGACGCACGATTTGGAACTTGGAGCAGTAGTTTTTGCACTCAAAATATGGAGACACTATCTATATGGCACCAAGTGTACAGTGTACACCGACCATAAGAGTCTTCAGCATATTTTTGATCAAAAACAACTCAATATGAGGCAACGTCGCTGGGTAGAGTTGTTAAACGATTACGATTGTGAAATCCGTTACCACCCCGGAAAAGCTAATGTTGTAGCTGATGCCCTAAGTCGAAAAGAAAGAGTAAAACCTCTTAGGGTCCGAGCTTTGAATATTACAATTCGTACTGATCTCACAAAGCAAATTCAAGCAGCACAGTTAGAGGCTTTAAAAGAAGAAAACGAAAAAGGCGAAATAAGCAAAGGGTTAGAAAAACAACTTGAAGAAAAAGCCGATGGAACCCTGTATTTTGCTGGTAGGATATGGGTACCAAAACATGGTAACCTAAGGCAACTAGTACTGGATGAAGCACACGAAACGAGGTACTCAATTCACCCAGGAAACGGAAAAATGTACCACGATCTCAAGAAGTTTTATTGGTGGCCTAATATGAAAACAGAAATTGCTACTTATGTAAGCAAATGTTTAACGTGTGCAAAGGTCAAAGCTGAGCACCAAAAGCCGTCAGGATTACTGCAACAACCAAAAATTCCGCAGTGGAAATGGGAAAGAATAACCATGGATTTCATTACAAAATTGCCAAGGACTGCAAGTAGTCATGATACTATTTGGGTGATAGTTGATCGTCTAACTAAATCAGCTCACTTCCTACCAATAAAGGAGACAGACAGTATGGAGAAATTAGCACGCCTATATTTGAAGGAAGTAGTTTCCAGGCATGGTGTACCCATCTCCATCATATCTGATCGCGACACCCGATTCACATCACGTTTTTGGCAATCATTACAAAAAGCATTGGGAACTCGATTAGATATGAGCACCGCTTATCACCCACAGACAGATGGTCAAAGTGAAAGAACAATACAAACATTGGAAGACATGTTACGGGCATGCGTGATTGACTTTGGAACCAGTTGGGATCGACACTTACCGTTGGCAGAATTTTCATACAATAACAGCTATCATACGAGCATCAACGCAGCGCCATTTGAAGCACTTTATGGTAGAAAGTGCAGATCTCCTATCTGTTGGAGTGAAGTAGGAGAAAGACAACTTACTGGACTAGAAATTATTCATGAAACCACCGAAAAGATCATTCAAATACAACAGCGATTGAAAACGGCCATGAGTCGCCAAAAGAGTTATGCTGATGTAAGAAGAAAACCGCTAGAATTTCAAGTGGGCGACAAAGTCATGTTGAAAGTGTCACCCTGGAAAGGCGTTGTACGATTCGGTAAACGAGGAAAGCTAAGTCCTAGGTACGTAGGACCCTTTGAAATCACCGAAAGAATTGGAACAGTTGCTTATCGATTAAAGCTACCGCAAGAACTTAGTAGTGTTCACAACACATTTCACGTGTCAAATTTGAAGAAATGTTTAGCTGAAGAAGATGTCGTAATTCCTCTTGACGAAATACGAATCAATGATAAACTCCATTTTATCGAAGAACCTGTTGAAATCATGGACCGTGAGGTCAAACAATTAAAACAAAGCAAAATACCGATAGTTAGGGTTCGTTGGAACGCAAGACGAGGACCCGAGTTTACTTGGGAACGTGAAGATCAGATGAAGCAAAAGTATCCACATTTGTTCACTGATATCGCTCATGAAACAGGTACTACTCAAAATTTCGGGACGAAATTTTCTTTAAGGGGGAGGTACTGTGATGACCCGAAAATTTTTGACTTATTTAAACCAATTCTCTATACGGTTTATTATTTTAACACGCTAAACAAAGTCTGTTAGATTGAGTCTCAAAATTTTAGAACTGTTTCATATATACAATTACCTTTGATTACTCTCGACGATTCATGAACAATTATATGTATGTATATATATATGTACAAGTAAAAACGACTTTCCTACAGTAAAACCCTATTTGCTACAGTAAAAATTACTTTGCTACAGTAAAACACAATTTGCTACAGTAAAACACTATTTGCTACAGTGAAACCGTATTTTGCTACAGTGCTACAGTGAAAACGAGTTTGCTACAGTGATTTGCTACAGTAAAACACTATTTGCTACAGTAAAACACTATTTGCTACAGTAAACACTATTTGCTACAGTACACTATTTGCTACAGTACACTATTTGATGTCGACAAACTAGCGAACAAAAACGGAAAAGGCGGCCATGCGATCGCATGGCAAAAACACTGAAAACTCATGCGATCGCATGAGCTACAGTAAATCGAAAAGTAATATAAATACGCAGTTCGTTCGACGAATTTTTTTCACTTTTATCTCTCAATATTTATATTTATATTAAAATTTTAATTTTAAATTTAAGTTTAATAATAATAAGGTATATACGAGGGTGTTTTTAATTCGGGTTTCAAACCGATTTAAGCTAAGGAAATATTGGGTATTATTCGGGGTATTGTTCTTGAATCCAAGGCCAACCATACAGTCGTCTACCATCATTACGTCTACGCAATTTGCCTACAATATTGAATCGCAATATTGAACTGTGAGTTATAGATCCCTTTTTAAATACTTTAAATATTTTTGGGCTGAGAATACATGCAATTTATTTTAAACGCGATAAGACACAAGTACATACTAAATTCTACACTGAGTTAAACCGAAAATCCCTTAGCTTTGGTAACTAGTAGCTGCCAGTACATAGGATATGGACTGGTGGGCGCGAATAATTGTATATGGATCCATAGGGCTTAACATCCCCGTCCGAGCTAGAGCGCTAGCCTTTTAACGGACGTATGTTATTTGAGTTTAAGACACGTTGGTTTGCGTGTATTAAAACGAATGGGGTAATTATCACTATAGCGTTAAGTTTAGTTACCAGAGTGCTCTGTTACGTAGAATCTATTGATAAACTTTTGATGAAATCTTGTGGTCTATCTTTATATATGTTTATGACTCGAGCAATTAAACCTATAACTCACCAACATTCGTGTTGACTTTTTAGCATGTTTTATTCTCAGGTCCTTAGAATGCTTCCGCTGTGATGTGCTTGTTGCCTGCATGGAGTCTCTCATGCTTTGTACAAAGTTTATTGCATTCAAAATAAAACTGCGTTGTGTAATAAATAATTGGACTGTGATGTCAACCTGTAAATTAAAGACTTATGTATTCTGGGGTTTTGCTTATACCTAAGCACTCGCCCACATGTTTATAACTTTCTATGTTTAGAAAGTCACTTATTTTAATGAATGCAATATTTTATCAAAACGTATCATATAGAGGTCAAAACCTCACTGTGGAATCAATGATTAACGTGCCGCGTCAATAGCGATTTTGACGGGTCGTTACAGTTGGTATCCGAGCTTGAGGTCATAGGGAACCAGAAATTACATTATTGTGTTTAACTGGTAATTGTTAGGATGCATTAGTGTGTCTGGACTATGACCATATCTGTTTTTCCTGATTTTTGCTTATTATTTGGTCAAAAACATTATATGTGATATATTTATATGCTAACGTAATTGTTGTTTCAATTATGTGATAGATGACTTCCTCTAATCCTATCATTTTGTACGACTCGGAATCGGACACTGAATCTATTCTATCCACAACTGAAAAGGGCGTTCCAATACCTATTAAAGAAGAAATTGTGTTAGCCGGGGAATCTCAACTCCCGGTAAACCCAGAGGAGGTTCCAGCTCCACCCAGCTTTAGTTTTCCGGAGCCACAGTATCGTTGGCATGGACCCATGATCCCTGGAGTAAAAGAGGATCGTCCATTTCTAAACAAATATGGACATTGGTCCAGATATACCGCCGACGGGCGGGTTGTGCCGATTACGCCTGGCAGATTTCGGTTCATGACCACCGGTACATATTCTTGCAGTTCGTCATCATATTCTCCTACACATGACTCAGACAGTTCGTCATCAGACGAGATCAGTAAGGAGGAGGATTTCGCTAATGAAATAAAAGAGATCACTAAGGAGAAATTCCAACTTGCAATAGATAATAAAAACAACCACAATAATAAAATGTCCTTAGTTATTAAAAAAGAACAGGACCATTCGATCCGTAACCACCCTTATTGTATTAAACCCACTGAGGTAACGGGTACCTCAAAACCCCAACTAAAAATAAAATACACTGCCAGAATGTCTGTCGGACCATGTGCACACAAACAATTGGCAGAGAGAACCAAATAGGAAGAAGTTTCTGATAGTTCTGAATGAACGACCTCGCAACCATAAATCTTCCATGCGCTATTTTATTGCTTATGTGTGCTACTCTATCTTGTTATGTAAAATAAGCATATGTAAAATATCAGTATTGTATGGTATTATTTTGGTTTATTAATAATAAATGCATGGAATGATTATTTGTATTATTACTACTTCTTATTATTATTAATACATAATAATGTAGTAACTCGCTATAATTTTTCATAGTGGAATATTATTAGGATTTTAGTAGTTAATTCCTGGTACTAGCTATTATGTATGAACTTAACGGGTAGGTAATACCCTAGAAATAATTATAAAATGCTAATAAGAAGAAAAGGCTTTTATAATAATCGGTTCATATTATTAATATGCTACGATTAACTATTGACAACTCATTTTACCTATAATATTCTATATGATTAAATTATATCTGTTGTGTTTATTGAAGAAACATGTCTCAAATGTCGGATGCTGAGTTTGAGCAACTAGTAGAGAAACGTGTGAATGAAAGAATTGCTGCAACCGAAGCAGCAAAAGCAACAGCTGAAGCAGCAGCCAAAGCAGCAGCCGTAAACACAAGTTCACGAAACGGATGCTCATACAAAACTTTTCAAGGATGCAAACCACAGACGTTTAGTGGAACTGAGGGACCAGTCGGTCTAACCCGATGGTTTGAAAAGATGGAGTCCGTTTTCAAAATCAGTAATTGTGCGAACGGAGACAAGTCAAAGTATGCTTCGTGCACGTTGCAAGATGGTGCACTTACTTGGTGGAACAATTATGCTAAAGCAGAAGGAATAGATACGGCATATGATATCTCTTGGGAAGAACTGAAAAAGATGCTAATAGAGGAGTACTGTCCTCGAAACGAGATCAGAAAAATGGAATCTGAGTTACGTAATCTGAAGGTTATCGGCGCGAATCTCAATAACTATGAAAAGCGTTTCATGGAACTAGCCTTGTTGTGTCCCGAATTGGTGCCAAATGAGAAACGAAAGATAGAAATGTATATTGACGGTTTATCGATCAATATCAAAGGAAATGTTACATCGTCCAAACCAAATACGATGCAGGAAGCCATGACAATGGCACACCAACTCATGGACCAGATCACAGAGAGTTCGATTAAGACACCAATTACCGAAGTCAAGACAACTGAAGGAAAGAGGAAATGGGAAGACTATAAGGGCAAAAGTACTCACCTGAAGAAACAAGAAACTTTTAAAGGTAAACAAGATGGGGCAACTGCAAGTCTAAACTATAAGGGACCTCATCCGTTCTGCAAAAGGTGTTACACACATCATGCAGGTTATTGCCAAGTGGTCTGTGATAAGTGCAACAAGAAAGGACATGTGGCGAAAGATTGTTATGCCACCGTTTCTGAAGTAAAGACAAAATTGACCGATGTCAAGAAATGTTTTGGATGCGGGAAGTCTGGTCACTTTATAAATCAATGCCCTGATAAGGAGAAGAACAAAGAACCCGCACGTGGGAGGGCATTTAATGTTAGTACCAGTGAAGCACGTGAGGATCCTAATCTTGTCACGGGTACGTTTACCATTAATAATCAACTAGCTTCTATTATGTTTGATACGGGTGCTGATAGAAGTTATATGTGTAAAGACTTTAGTTCTAAACTAAAATGTGCATCATTACCTCTAGACGATAAATATACTATAGAATTAGCTAATGGTAAACTGATAAAAGCCGATAAAATTTGCCATGGTTGCGAAATGAATCTCGCTGGTGAAACCTTCAAAATCGATTTGATACCCGTAGAATTAGGAAGTTTTGACGTAATTGTTGGCATGGACTGGATGTCCAAAACAAAAGCGGAAGTTGTTTGCGCTGAGAAAGCAATTCGCATCCCTCGTAAGGATGAAATGTCATTAATGATTTATGGGGAGAAGAGCAACTCAAAGCTGAACTTTATCAGCTGTATGAAGGCCCAGAAACTTATAAGAAAAGGTTGTTATGCTATTCTGGCACACATAAAGAAGATCGATACTGAAGAAAGAAGCATTAATGATATGCCGGTTGTAAGAGAATATCCCGGAGTATTTCCAGAAGAATTACCGGGGCTACCTCCACACATATGTGTAGAATTCCAGATTGATCTCATACCAGGAGCCGCACCTGTAGCCCGATCCCCATATAGACTTGCACCTTCAGAAATGCAAGAATTACAAGACCAGTTGCAAGAATTATCGGACCGTGGATTTATTCGTCCTAGTTTTTCACCTTGGGGTGCTCCTATTCTGTTCGTCAAGAAGAAGGATGGATCTATGAGAATGTGCATAGATTACCGAGAATTAAACAAATTAACGATCAAGAATCGGTACCCATTACCGAGGATTGATGATTTGTTTGATCAATTGCAAGGATCAAGTGTTTATTCTAAGATTGATCTACGCTCCGGATATCATCAGCTGAGAGTGAAGGAAGAAGATGTTCCTAAAACCGCGTTCAGAACCCGTTACGGTCACTATGAGTTTCTAGTCATGCCTTTTGGATTAACTAATGCTCCAGCAGTATTCATGGATCTAATGAATCGCATCTGTAGACCGTATTTAGACAAATTTGTCATTGTTTTTATCGACGACATATTGATTTACTCGAAGAACAAGGAAGAACATGAGCAACACTTAAGACTGGTACTGGAGATACTCAAGAAAGAAGAATTGTACGCAAAATTTTCGAAGTGTGATTTCTGGTTACAAGAAGTACAATTTTTGGGCCATGTTGTCAGTAAACATGGAATTAAAGTTGACCCCGCCAAGATCGAAGCCATTAGTAAATGGGAAACCCCGAAGACTCCAACACAAATTCGCCAATTCTTAGGTCTTGCTGGTTACTACCGAAGATTCATTCAAGATTTCTCTAGAATCGCCAAACCCTTAACTGCATTGACTCAAAAGGGAAAGAAGTATGATTGGTCCACAGAACAGGAATCCTCATTCCGGTTATTAAAGAAGAAGTTAACGTCTGCACCCATTTTGTCATTACCGGAAGGAAATGATGATTTCGTGATCTATTGTGATGCTTCACGCCAAGGTTTAGGATGTGTATTAATGCAACGCACAAAAGTTATCGCATATGCCTCACGACAACTAAAAATTCATGAAAAGAACTATACGACGCACGATTTGGAACTTGGAGCAGTAGTTTTTGCACTCAAAATATGGAGACACTATCTATATGGCATCAAGTGTACAGTGTACACCGACCATAAGAGTCTTCAGCATATTTTTGATCAAAAACAACTCAATATGAGGCAACGTCGCTGGGTAGAGTTGTTAAACGATTACGATTGTGAAATCCGTTACCACCCCGGAAAAGCTAATGTTGTAGCTGATGCCCTAAGTCGAAAAGAAAGAGTAAAACCTCTTAGGGTCCGAGCTTTGAATATTACAATTCGTACTGATCTCACAAAGCAAATTCAAGCAGCACAGTTAGAGGCTTTAAAAGAAGAAAACGAAAAAGGCGAAATAAGCAAAGGGTTAGAAAAACAACTTGAAGAAAAAGCCGATGGAACCCTGTATTTTGCTGGTAGGATATGGGTACCAAAACATGGTAACCTAAGGCAACTAGTACTGGATGAAGCACACAAAACGAGGTACTCAATTCACCCAGGAAACGGAAAAATGTACCACGATCTCAAGAAGTTTTATTGGTGGCCTAATATGAAAACAGAAATTGCTACTTATGTAAGCAAATGTTTAACGTGTGCAAAGGTCAAAGCTGAGCACCAAAAGCCGTCAGGATTACTGCAACAACCAGAAATTCCGCAGTGGAAATGGGAAAGAATAACCATGGATTTCATTACAAAATTGCCAAGGACTGCAAGTAGTCATGATACTATTTGGGTGATAGTTGATCGTCTAACTAAATCAGCTCACTTCCTACCAATAAAGGAGACAGACAGTATGGAGAAATTAGCACGCCTATATTTGAAGGAAGTAGTTTCCAGGCATGGTGTACCCATCTCCATCATATCTGATCGCGACACCCGATTCACATCACGTTTTTGGCAATCATTACAAAAAGCATTGGGAACTCGATTAGATATGAGCACCGCTTATCACCCACAGACACATGGTCAAAGTGAAAGAACAATACAAACATTGGAAGACATGTTACGGGCATGCGTGATTGACTTTGGAACCAGTTGGGATCGACACTTACCGTTGGCAGAATTTTCATACAATAACAGCTATCATACGAGCATCAACGCAGCGCCATTTGAAGCACTTTATGGTAGAAAGTGCAGATCTCCTATCTGTTGGAGTGAAGTAGGAGAAAGACAACTTACTGGACTAGAAATTATTCATGAAACCACCGAAAAGATCATTCAAATACAACAGCGATTGAAAACGGCCATGAGTCGCCAAAAGAGTTATGCTGATGTAAGAAGAAAACCGCTAGAATTTCAAGTGGGCGACAAAGTCATGTTGAAAGTGTCACCCTGGAAAGGCGTTGTACGATTCGGTAAACGAGGAAAGCTAAGTCCTAGGTACGTAGGACCCTTTGAAATCACCGAAAGAATTGGAACAGTTGCTTATCGATTAAAGCTACCGCAAGAACTTAGTAGTGTTCACAACACATTTCACGTGTCAAATTTGAAGAAATGTTTAGCTGAAGAAGATGTCGTAATTCCTCTTGACGAAATACGAATCAATGATAAACTCCATTTTATCGAAGAACCTGTTGAAATCATGGACCGTGAGGTCAAACAATTAAAACAAAGCAAAATACCGATAGTTAGGGTTCGTTGGAACGCAAGACGAGGACCCGAGTTTACTTGGGAACTTGAAGATCAGATGAAGCAAAAGTATCCACATTTGTTCACTGATATCGCTCATGAAACAGGTACTACTCAAAATTTCGGGACGAAATTTTCTTTAAGGGGGAGGTACTGTGATGACCCGAAAATTTTTGACTTATTTAAACCAATTCTCTATACGGTTTATTATTTTAACACGCTAAACAAAGTCTGTTAGATTGAGTCTCAAAATTTTAGAACTGTTTCATATATACAATTACCTTTGATTACTCTCGACGATTCATGAACAATTATATGTATGTATATATATATGTACAAGTAAAAACGACTTTCCTACAGTAAAACCCTATTTGCTACAGTAAAAATTACTTTGCTACAGTAAAACACAATTTGCTACAGTAAAACACTATTTGCTACAGTGAAACCGTATTTTGCTACAGTGCTACAGTGATTTGCTACAGTAAAACACTATTTGCTACAGTAAAACACTATTTGCTACAGTAAAACACTATTTGCTACAGTACACTATTTGCTACAGTACACTATTTGATGTCGACGAACTAGCGAACAAAAACGGAAAAGGCGGCCATGCGATCGTATGGCAAAAACACTGAAAACTCATGCGATCGCATGAGCTACAGTAAATCGAAAAGTAATATAAATACGCAGTTCGTTCGACGAATTTTTTTCACTTTTATCTCTCAATATTTATATTTATATTAAAATTTTAATTTTAAATTTAAGTTTAATAATAATAAGGTATATACGAGGGTGTTTTTAATTCGGGTTTCAAACCGCTTTAAGCTAAGGAAATATTGGGTATTATTCGGGGTATTGTTCTTGAATCCAAGGCCAACCATACAGTCGTCTACCATCATTACGTCTACGCAATTTGCCTACAATATTGAATCGCAATATTGAACTGTGAGTTATAGATCCCTTTTTAAATACTTTAAATATTTTTGGGCTGAGAATACATGCAATTTATTTTAAACGCGATAAGACACAAGTACATACTAAATTCTACACTGAGTTAAACCGAAAATCCCTTAGCTTTGGTAACTAGTAGCTGCCAGTACATAGGATATGGACTGGTGGGCGCGAATAATTGTATATGGATCCATAGGGCTTGACATCCCCGTCCGAGCTAGAGCGCTAGCCTTTTAACGGACGTATGTTATTTGAGTTTAAGACACGTTGGTTTGCGTGTATTAAAACGAATGGGGTAATTATCACTATAGCGTTAAGTTTAGTTACCAGAGTGCTCTGTTACGTAGAATCTATTGATAAACTTTTGATGAAATCTTGTGGTCTATCTTTATATATGTTTATGACTCGAGCAATTAAACCTATAACTCACCAACATTCGTGTTGACTTTTTAGCATGTTTTATTCTCAGGTCCTTAGAATGCTTCCGCTGTGATGTGCTTGTTGCCTGCATGGAGTCTCTCATGCTTTGTACAAAGTTTATTGCATTCAAAATAAAACTGCGTTGTGTAATAAATAATTGGACTGTGATGTCAACCTGTAAATTAAAGACTTATGTATTATGGGGTTTTGCTTATACCTAAGCACTCGCCCACATGTTTATAACTTTCTATGTTTAGAAAGTCACTTATTTTAATGAATGCAATATTTTATCAAAACGTATCATATAGAGGTCAAAACCTCACTGTGGAATCAATGATTAACGTGCCGCGTCAATAGCGATTTTGACGGGTCGTTACACTTCACTCGTACGTCTGTCTAAGTCTAACATAGTTAAACATCCAAATCTCATTCCTGCAGTTCCTGTAACTATATACAAGCACAGATAGGATAATAACGAGCGATCATGGTGGCCTGTAAACTATTGTACCTACAATGGACGTGGGTAGATGTCTAGGGACTTGCTTAAAATGCATCAACAACTTCCCCTATCACCTAGAACATCTATTACAATTAAGTAAACGTCCATAAACCATGCAAGTTCATAAACACAAACAGTTTAGTAAAGTTATTACAGATCCATATTCTCTCTCTCGCATAAACAAACATCAAAAACTAAAAACAAACGAGCAACACAGTAACCGACATAGATCAGCTGGCTTGAACTTGGTTTGAGCTTTAAGCATCACTGTTTCTGTTGAGGTATGCATAGTAGACATCGATCACACGTTGATATCTCATAGCTTCCTCTTTTCGATCATCTCTAAAAGTAATGTGATGGCGGTGAAGAGTTTCCACATCAAATCTCAATAAGTTCCTCAGCCACATAGGATCTAGAATCCTCACATTGTCGAACTGTATGCTTCCATCTTCCTTCTGAATCGCAGTCAAGATCACTGCTTCTTCCGACAACTCATCATAGAACCACCATCTGAAGTTCTTACGGATATCCTTGGGTAATGGCATCAAGGGAGATTGTTTCATATACTTAGCTGGACAGAACTTAACAACACGGATAGGCCCTCCCTTAGAATTTTTCTTTGTCGGGTGTATGGAAAACCTAGCGGCTGTTGACTTAAAGATGTCCCATTTCCCTGTCTTATACTCATATCTGAGTTTTCTTTGAAACCACCTAGAAAGGTCACAATCTTCAGCGTTCAACATCTTCAGCTTCGCAAGTTGCATGATCTCGAAGTACGGTAGAGTTTTGAAGTGACTTGGATGTACCATATAATCTACTCCACCTTCCCTCTTGATCGCAAAACAATTGATCTCCTTAAAATAGCCCCAACTCAAAATTTTACCCTTAGAGTACTTCTTGGTTCTTTTACCTTTCTCATAGAAACTAACAAACTTCGGCTCGAGTTCTGGCTTATCTACTTGATCAGGGTTAACAACGTTCTGTCTCAACCAACTTTGACGAATCTCGTCCTCTACAACATTTCTGTTTACTTTAACCCTATCACATTTGAACCATTCATTAATCTCATTCCATGTCTCGGCTTTAGCTTGTTAGGCTCGGAGTTTCTTATCTTTCAATTCAGTTTCTTTTCTTTCTTTCTCAACGAGCAATTTCTCATGTCAGATCTTCTTGTTCCTTTCTAACATAACATCCACTTCTTTCACTTGTTCTTTGTATACCTTCCTCGCCTTTTCTAACTCAATTAAGTTATTTCTTTTCTCTTCACAGCTCAGATTGAAGAAGTCACTTAAGGTGTTGAGTGACGAATGCGAGTATGGCTCAAGCGAAGGCATAACAATCTCAACTTCTTCGTCTTCTTCTTCTTCTTCATCATCAGATTCTGTCACAAATTCGTCCTCGGACTCAATAATCACATCCTCTTTCAAACTATCTTTTCCAACAAAATCTTCACTCTTCTCATCTTCGAACAGATCAAAATCACTTAAGTTGATATTTTGGATTGATTCGGGAGGGATACTTGACAATGACTCTTCTTGTGGAGCCTTGTTTTCAGCTTCAACTGACTCTACATTCTCCGTATCGTTTTCACTATCGTATGCCAGAGCAGCAAGCTGTTCCATCAGAAACTCACTTGGTGGAACGTCCCCCTTGTTAGGACCCCGAAGTTGTATAGTGTTAATGTGAAATAAGCTTTAAATGAAGGTTCCTTAGAAGAGGGCTATATAAGGAACCTAAGTAGTCCTAATTAGATAGCCATTGCATTGTAATCGAGTTCTAGAAGCTGTGGAATGTAATTTTACCAATTCTCTCTAATATCGAGTCTAATTCTTACATACTGAATCTCTCTTTATCTTATCATTTCTCTCAATCTCAACATGATCTGATCTATCATTTAGTATCAGTACTTACAGGATGTGATTCTACATCACTATATCGATCCAGAGATTGTAGATTACAGAATCTGAATACTCTCAGTATTTTGAATCACATTCGGTATTATCGAATTTGATAATCTGACGTTCAGATTCTTGTGATAAGTTCAGCGAAGGTGCATTAGGTCTTTTAGAAAGAGTTTCGATCATCATTACAGCTTTTTAACTTCAATTATGGAGAATCAAGTTGATTTTTAGAGTTTGTGGCTAAAACTCTCGGTATTGCTTAATTCAAGCTTGATTCTGGATTTTTGTGAAGATTTAAGGATTCAGTTGTGTTCGTGAGGTGTTAAATCACATTTCTGATGGTTCAATTTCTTCAATTCATCAAGTTTTGAAGATTTGATCAACACTCGGTATCGTAACTGTCATACCGAGTCTGCTTCATTACTTAAATTCATCTTAAGTATTGCAGATTGTGGTGTGATTGTGATTCTATCATATTCGGTTTGATTATACGCAGCTAATTGGTGTGGTTTCAGAAAGGATTCTGTCATATTTCTAAGTTTTAAACTTAGACTCGGTATTGTCAACTGCTACAGTTGACATTCGGTATCCTATACTTTCGGTATCTTTGATATTTTGTGTGATACTAACGTGTTTCCTTGTGCAGCAAGGTTACAGAATCTAATAAGGATTGAATTGAGTTTGAACTTGAAATTCATACAGAATCTGACTACAGAATCAAATACAGAATCTGATTTTCTGTATAACTTAATCCATTGTTTTAAGTGGTTACAGGCTACAATTCTTGTGATTACCGAATCTATACTGAATCTGGGTGTGTCTCTTGTATTTCTGATCAGTTTCTTTTACAGAATCTGATATACAGAATATTTACCGAATCTGCTACAGTACCGAATCTGATACAGAATCTGACATTCTGATCAGATTGTTGTGATTTTTCATCTTAGATTTGTGTAATACAGAATCTTTACCGAATCTACCTCATTTTCAAGATGTCTACTCAAGATACTTTGATCATTGGATCAGATTCCCGTCCTCCAGTGTTGTTTGATGGCAAATACACTCAGTGGCTTCACCGTATCACTCAGTACATAGACTATAAGGGTGAGAAAGCAAAGTACATTTGGGCTTCTCTGAGAGATGGTCCAGTTGTTGATTATCATTCGAATACTGGTATGCCAATTCCAGTCTATGAACTTTCTGGTGATAAGCGTGAGAGAGCTCAGGGTGACATAGAGGCAAAGAATATTGTTATGCAAGCTATCCCGTATGAATTGTTTGAAAATGTTGATAGCAACACAACAGCAAAAGATATATGGGATGAGATCAAACGACAGCAAGAAGGTTATGACATGTCAGACGTTACTAAATTGAATAAGGCTCTGGGATTCTATGAAGATTTCAAGCAGGAAACTGATGAACCACTCAAGGATACCTATCGTCATTTCAATGGTGTTCTCAATGAGTTGAAAAGGTGCAAGATCATAAAAGTAAATGCTGAAGTCAACATGAAGTTTCTCAAAAAGCTCAATGCTGATTGGCTTCCTTATGGAACCATTGTTCGATCTACTAAAGAGATTGACAAGTTGACTATTCATGAGCTTGTTGGAGTTCTTATGCATTACCAACCTGAAGTGTCTAAACTTCAAGAAGGAAGGAAAGAGTCTTCTCCGGGCGATCCACTTGCCCTAATTGCCAAAAAGAAGAGCAAATCGTTTACGTCTTCCAAAAGCCTGCCCAAGAAAGTGCTTCTTGAAGAATCAACTGATTTAGAAGATTTGAATCTTTCTGATGTTGATGATTCTCACCTTGAATTAGTCAAGATGGCAGCCATGTTCACAAAAGCCTTGAATAAACACAAGTTTAAAGGCAAATCAAGCAATCAACGCAAAAACTCGTCATCTTCCTCGTACTACAAGAAAGCTGATCAATCTAAACAACAACGTGCTGATGATTCCAAGAAGGAAGATTCAATTTGTTTCAATTGTGGCAAAGCTGGTCATTACTCTCGTGAGTGCAAGATGCCTAAGAAGAAGGACGCAGCTTACTACAAGAAGAAAATGTTGATGGCTAAGATTATGGAAACTGGGGGAGAGCTAAAACTGGTTGATGATACTTGGTTTAACTGGACTGACGATTCAGATTCAGAGGTGGAACATGCAAATGTTTGCAAGGTGACAAAGCTCATCAAAGCTAAGGAAGCAATGGAGAATTCTGACTCAACATCCGATGATGATGAGGTACAATCAACTGAAATCTCACCTGATTTTATAAAAATGCAAAATGACTTGATGAAGAATCTGGTCTCAATGTCAAAAGATGTCATCCGATTAAAGTTGAAAGTACTGATTATCGTTTAAAATCGGAACGACTTGCAGAAAAAGTTCAATTTTTAGAAAAAGATCTTTCTGATTTGAAAAACCAACATGAACCCACACTTTCAAAACTAAACAAGAAAATCGTTCAATTGGAAAACACCATAACTGAAAAGAACACTGAAATTTCTTTATTGTCAAAAGAATCTTTTCAAATGAAAGCACAACTTGCTCGATATGAGGAAAAACTCTATCGAACAGAGCAATCCAAAGCTATCATGGATATGGAACTTTCAAAACAAACGATTTTTATGAATAGACCAAAAAAGATTCATGGTGAAAAGTGGGGGTTGGGTTATGAAGATCCAAAAATTTTGGAAGATGCTTCCAAAAAGATTCCAGGATTATATCATTCTGATTATTTTCAAGCCGGTTTACCATCGCATTTTGTACATGCTTCTGATGCTGATTTTGATGATATTATTGTAAATCGTAAATCTAGGAAATACCATCAAATTAGCTTCATGTATGAAAAAATCAATGCTAAGATAGGTAAATAGAATCCTGATTTCTTGAAAATTTTTGTTGAAACTGAAAAGAACATGCAAAGTGAAGATTATGTGCCTAAGCGTAGACTGGTTTATATCCCAACACTCATGCTAGAGAAATACATTTTAATGCTTGAGAATGAAGTGTTTAACAAACCTAGTTCTAGCATTACTGCAATAGATGAGGTGTTTGATGAACCAATTTTTGAGGTGAAACCAATTCTACCAACTTTACCTGCATGTCCAGATGATGTTTTCTGTGAAGACCTAGCACATGAACTAACTGTCTTCTTTGAGACAGATTCTCTAGGTCAAAATTCTTTAGATGAAAAAGTAGAACCTCAGGATGAACCGAACATTGAATCTTTGATAGATTTTGAAAGTCAACTTGATCCTTTGCATGATTATTACTTGCATTTGCCTGCTGTATGTAATTTGAATCGTATAGTAGCTCAACTTGAACAGGAGAATATTGACTTGCAACTTAAGTGCCAATCATTAGAACAAATGCTTGCTTTGTGTGATAAATTGCCTTCACTGCCTAAGAAAGAATGTACTTATGCTTTTAAGGAGGGTGAAGTGATAGTTTCTGCTGAAGAATTATGTCTTGAGATTAAAAGCTTAAAACAAAAGATATTTCAAATGAAACCGGCTAACACACTTAAGCAAACGTCTAATGTTGCAACCAATGTGCTTGAATGTACTGGTGGATTACTAAGAAGGGGAAGGGAACAACAACATCTAAGGATGTAAAACCCATTACTATTCTTAAAAATCCTCTACGTTCTCAATTTGGCAATCATGGTTCGAAAGTTGTTTCTACAACTCAGTATATTGTTAAAAAGGTTCATTCTCCAAATGGTTCTGTGTTAACTGAAAAGATTCCTATGATTCCTATGATAAAAACTTCAAAAGCGAGTCTTTTAAAGAAATCAGTTAAGTCCACAACACACACAAGTTCTAAACCTGATTTAAGTGAGTATGATGCAAAAGAACGTACAATCAAATTGGAAATTATGCAAAATCAGTCATCTCATGTGTCAACTGAAAAGTTTGGACGTCTAACTAACAAAGGTGTTTTTCGTGTCACAGGTCATATTCCAAACTTGAATTACAAATCTGTATGGGTTCCTAAGTCCACGACTAAGAAAGTAGCAACCAAACCAAAGCAATCTGCTAGTCGGCCTAGGAAATCATCTCAAGTTTTTCAATTTTCGTCTGTGAACAAAACATCTACTTGGAATAAATTGTGTGCTAAGACTTCTGATAACGATGTAAAGATTGATATTGCGTATGATGCTTCACGTAATGTGGTTTTAAATGATGCTTTATTGTCTAAACTGCATGATGCTTTACGTGATTATTTCATCATTGATCCAAAGTTTGTTGTTAATCCAATGTTTATTGCTGGTACTAACCGAAAAGGACCCAAGAAACTTTGGGTACCTAAACTCTAGGAAATTCACATTTACAGGGTTTCGACGCCTGTGTTTGGTATATCGATTCCGGTTGTTCTCGACACATGACGGGCGATAAATCCTTGCTTGTCAACTTCATTGATAAATTCCTAGGAATGGTTACATTCGGAAACGATGAGATTGCAGCAATAACGGGTTACGGAGATTTTGTGCAAAATGGCATAACAATCAAACGGGTTTCATATGTTGAGGGTTTGGGGTGCAGTTTATTTAGTGTGAGCCAATTCTGCGATGGAGATCTCAAAGTTTTGTTTGAACGTCGACAATGCTCGGTGCAATCCACCGAAGGGAATGATCTTCTTGTTGGTAAACGTTGTGCTTCACTATATACTATTGACCTCAATGATGCACCATCACATGCAACCATGTGTTTGGCCACTCGTTCTACCAAAGAAAATTCATGGTTATGGCATCATCGGATGTCACACCTGAATTACAAGGGTATCATTTGACTAGTCTCTAAAGATTTAGTTGATGGTATTCCAACCTTTCAATATGATAAGCATCTTGTGTGTCCATCATGTGCGATGGGTAAGCTGAAACGGACCAATCATCCGCTTAAGTAAAACCCCAGTACTTCATCGTCTTTGCAATTATTGCATATGGAATTATGTGGACCCATGCGTATTTCTAGCCTCGGTGGCAAGAAACGTGTGCTTGTCATTGTTGATGACTATACCCGGTTTACATGGATTTTTCTTTTGCGAACTAAGTCAGAAACCCCCGCCATTATCATTGAATTCATTAAAAAGATTCAACGCTCTTTTAACAAACATGTTAAGAGCATCAGAACTGATAATGGGACGGAATTTAAGAATGACCCGCTTGATAGTTATTTGAAAGACCAAGGCATTGAACATCAGTTCTCTGCTGCTCGGACCCCCCAACAAAATGGAGTAGTCGAACGACGTAATCGTACGTTGTGTGAAGCAGCACGAACGATGCTTGCCTACTCCAAATTACCTCCAAAAATGTGGGGGGAGGCCATTTCAATTGCATGCTATACCCAAAATCGTTATATTGTAAACAAACGTTTTGATAAAACTCCATATGAGTTATTATATGGTAGACGCCCGAATGTCAAATATTTCCGTGTTTTTGGTTGTATATGCTATGTGCTTAACGATTTTGACAGCCTCGGAAAGTTTGATCCTCATGGCGATCAGGCCATATTTCTTGGTTATTCCTCGAACAAAGTTGCTTATCGTGTTTATCATAAGCGGACAAAGATGATTAAAGAGAGCATTAACGTCAAGTTCGATGAATTTTCAGGAATGGCTTTTGAACAACTCAGTTCAAAACCCGATCCTAACCTGGCTACTACTTCTTCCGCGTAAAACTCAATTTTCTCGAAGAAGGGTGTTCCTACGGTTACATCAGAGGAACTGGATATCTTGTTTGATAGTCTTTATACTCCTTAACGGGATTCAAATGTTCAAGCCGTACCGGTTACACCATCACAGTCAACTACTGTGGAGACTCTTCAAAGTCTTTTTAATGAAGATTCAACACCAATTGATTCACCTGTTGCTTCTTCATTCTCCCTCCAACCTCCTGTTACTGATAATCTTGAACAAGATCAAGATTCATAATTTGATACAACTCCAGCTGTTTCTCCAGATACTCTATTGAATCCATTAGATAATGTTACATCAGATCAAGCAGATCAATGCTCAACGTCAACAACGGTTGATGTTCCGATGGATACAATTGATGTACAACCTCTTCCACACACCCGATGGACTAAAAGTCATCCAATAGATCTTATTATTGGTGACGCATCTGCTCCAGTTTCAACTCGAAGGGCTACTCAGAATATGTGTCTATTCACAGCCTTTCTTAGTAAGATTGAACCAACAACGGTTGCTCAAGCTTTACTAGATCCATACTGGGTAGTTGCAATGCAAGGCGAGATCAATCAATTTGAACGATTGAAAGTATGGCGATTAGTTCCAAGACCAACGGGTCAACGACCAATAGGGGTTAAGTGGATTTTCAAGAACAAGAAGGATTCTGATGGAGTTGTGGTTCGAAATAAGGCACGTCTTGTGGCCAAAGGATATCGACAACAAGAGGGCATTGATTATGACGAAACGTTTGCTCCGGTTGCTAGGATTGAGGCAATTCGTCTTTTCCTTGCATTTGCTTCTCGTATTAAGTTCACGGTGTTTCAAATGGATGTCAAAACTACTTTTCTGAATGGTTATCTTTAAGAGGAAGTCTATGTTGATCAACCAGAAGGCTTTGTAGATCCCATTCATTCAAACCACGTTTACTACTTGGAGAAAGCTTTATACGGTCTGAAGCAAGCACCGCGTGCTTGGTACGAGACCTTAACAAAGTATTTGCTGGACAATGGCTTCTCTCGTGGAACGATTGATACAACACTATTCATCCTTAAAAACCACGGTCACATTCTCTTGGTTCAAATTTATGTTGATGATATTATTTTTGGTTCCACGTCCCCGGCCTTATGCAAAGAATTTGGTGACCTTATGGCCATCAAATTCGAAATGAGCATGCTTGACCAGTTAACTTTCTCTTAGGGTTACAAGTAAAACAATTACCAAATGGGATTTTTATCAGTCAAACAAAGTATATCAATGATATGCTAAAACGTTTTAAAATGACTGCTTTAAAACCAATGACAACCCCAATGAGGACTTTACTGGATGCTGATACTAATGGGGAACCCTTTGATATTACGCTTTATCGAAGCATGGTTGGTTCTTTAATGTATCTGACTGCAAGTCGACCAGACATTACACTTGCCATAACTGTCTGTGCTCACTTTCAGTCCAACCCTAAGAAATCTCACTCCAAAGCGGTTGTTAGGATTTTTCAATACCTTAAAGGTACACCTAACCTTGGGATCTGGTATCCTCATGGATCCGATTTCAATCTCACTGCTTATACTGATGCGGATCATGGTGGTTGCCATGTTGATAGAAAGAGCACATCTGGATCAATTCAGATGTTGGGGAATAGGCTAGTTGGTTGGTCATCCAAAAAGCAGAACTGTGTGTCTTTATCAACAGCTGAGTCTGAGTACATTGCTGCTGCTCACTGTTGTTCACAAGTTTTGTGGATGCAAACTCAACTCTTGGACTATGGCTTTAAGATTTCTAAGACCCCGATCTATTGTGATTCACAAAGTGCTATTGCAATAACAAGCAACCCGGTTCAGCATTCTAAAACTAAACACATAGATATTCGTTATCATTTCATTAAGGACCATGTAGAGAAAGGGGATATAGAGTTATACTTTGTGCCTACTAAAGTGCAATTAGCTGACATGTTCACTAAACCTTTAGATGAACTTAGGCTAAAATTTTTGATCAAAGAGATTGGCATGGTAGAGTATAGTACTTGATATTCCTTAGATCTGTTAGGACTTATTTTTGGGATCTTGTGTTTAGGGGGAGTAGATACTTTCTAGGGGGAGCAACTAAGTTTCAGTGCTTTAGATAATTTTTCATTAAGGGACTGCCTTTAGATTAATGATAACTTCCTAGATATATTTTTTCAATGGTTACACAAGGAGGAGGTAACTCATTGATATCCTATTTCAAGGGGGAGTTAATTCATTTTCTTGAGAACATAATCAAAATGCTAATTTACTTTCTTGTATATCACATTTTGAGGGGGAAAAAAGGGGAGAAAATGAGAAAATTATTCAAAAATATTGTTTTTCAAAAGTGAATTCAAAATTTCTTTGTTTTTATCTGAAATAATTCACTATGGCTTGTATACATCTCAGTATGCAACTCGTTTCAACAATTGATATCACTGAAGATTTGTACTTTGTATAAAATTAAAAGTTCTTTTAAGTACAAATCTTATTTTGAAAAATTCATAAAAATTGGAAAAGATAAAATCCAAAAATATTTAAATTTTACTGAATAAATGCTATTTTTAGCATTTTACCGAGTATGATAACCAACAGTACAGATTCGGTAAGTTTAAAGTTTTCAAAAATTGTCTCAGAATTGTTTTTCATGAAAAGATTGAAATGGATTTCAAGAGGAAAAATCAATTTGTCAAGATTTGGAGTTAAATTGTTAAAGTTTTAAAAAATTGGACTGTATTCGGTATATTAGGCCCATTCTGTAAAGCCCATTCGGTATTTTACCTTCGGTTTCTATAAAAGGAGAGTCAAAGTCAAACATTACTCTCTTACTGTTATTAATTACCTACCGAGTCTGTTGATTATACCGAATCTGCCTAATTCTACCGAGTCCGTCATTCCGTTTCTTCAAATTCTTGGTAAATGTTCATTTTAATCAATGTTTAAGATATATAATTGTAGATCTGAGATAATTAAGTTTTTATCAACCAGAAAAGATCAAAATAACTGGATTATGACCTTTAATTTTTGAAATCTTGTTGATTATACCGAGTCTGAGTCAATTTCAATTAATCTTTGATTAAACTCAATTGATTTGGAAAATCAACATGAAATCTTGTCTAATCTGAGTTAAATTGACTGATCTATCATTTGACCGAGTCTGATTACATGTTTAATTACTTATTTGATGAATTCTGTATCTACCGAATGTGTTCTTATCCTGATACCGAGTTTGTTCATACAATTAACATGTTAATATGCTTGTAATTGAATGGTTAATTGATCATGGTTGTGAAATTACATGATATGTGATAGAATATGCATGTTTGAGTGACTTTCTGTTAATTTTTGAAGATACCGAATCTGGTTTTCTTTCTTGATACCGAGTCTGAAATTTGGTACCTTGAAATTTTCTGATTTTTATCTTCAAACACTTAACATGTTTATTCTATATCTTTCTGATATGAAAACTCAAGCTTATTTGGTTACAGAATCTAAAGTTTTCATAAATACCGAATCTGCTTGAATTGTGCTGAAATTGACTAAGTGTTGTTTTGAGTCCTTGTGTTATATAATTGACTTTGCATGATGATTTTGTACTAAGATGAATATCATATGAATGTCATGGTTGTCAATTATTTGTTCATATTTGAGAATAAAAGACTTTTATATTTTTGAAAAACCATAAAAATCATAAAATTTAAAAATATAAAAAGGATTTCAAAGGCAAATAAGAATAGAGATATATGCTTTTTTTGTTAAATATCTTATGGTCTTCTATTTCTTATTTATACAGCTAAATGGCGAACAATCACTTCATCAATTCTGAAACCAGTATTCCCTGCAACTACTGGACAGCAATTCTAGAGAGGCACACACTGTGGCCTGCTCTCAGTACTACTGCCAGTGTAGCTGTAACAGATCTGGAGTTACTTAACAGAACAATAAGGTTTGTGGAAGCTACACAACCTACTACTGAAAATCCAGAGGGAACACAAGCTCATTTTGAATTTCAACTAAGAGGAGTTCAAGGGAGGAGGAGTTTCACTAAAGCTGATTTCCGGAGGGTCTTCAGACTTCCTCTTGTACAGAATGCTCCTGCTTTTCCTGCTACTCAGCAAATGATGACTTCTGTCTTTGATCTTGGTTATGTTGGAGCAACCAATGTTCCACCAGCTAAGTTTCAGAAGAAATATCTGCACTCAAGGTGGTATGTGATCTTCTCAATCATCAACAGATGCTTGCTGATGACAAGGAGTGGATCCGATAGCTTGACTGTGCCAATGCTGAAAGTATTCTACTCTTTCATAAGAGTAGAGGCTCCTGACTATGCTGAGCTTTTATGGGATCTGGTTCAAGCTCAAGTTGATAAGCCAAGGGGTTCATACATCCCTTGCGAAAGGTTTTTCTGTATCTTTATCCATGATGCTATAAATGCTTGCAGAAATGCAAATATCTTTGTACCAGGTACACATGGATTACAGATGAAAAGGTTTGGAGAGCTGAAGATGAACGCCCCTATGGTGTCTGATAATCAATTCACTGCGCCAATTCCAAATTGGCTAGTGAGGCTAGCTGAACCCCAAGACGCTCGTATGCGTTCTTATTTTTAGGCTGTAGGAATACCTCTTCCGAACCCGGTACAACAAGAACAAGTTGAACCTGCCGTAGTTCCAGCCCCAGAGGTTGTAGAGGAACCTGTAGTTCAACCACCCGGCCCAGCTAATCCTCCACTTAGGGTGAACCTCAAACGATCTAGGGTAGCACACCAAGCTCAACCCGTGAGGATCAGGGAACCTAGTTCAACTAGGATTGAACCAACCCTTTCCACAACACCCGAAGTAAGCAGTGACACTTCAGCAACAGCATCTGAATCATCTCCTGAACATTCTCCTAAGAGAACTCGATACATGCCTAATGAGATGATTCAGACTCCGCCAACCCAACGAGTAACTAGATCTAGGACTTCGACACCCATCGTCCGCCAAACAGTTACTCCAACCATTGGTGATACGGACCAAGACCAAGAGCCAATTAGGTCACCCTCACCTATCTCCGTATCACATCCAAGAATAACAGTAAGCCCTACACTAAATGAAGCGCAAGCTTCGGTAGGCAAGAGATATAAACGCACGGATGGTAAAAAGACTACTAAGCCCATCCAATCTAAACAGGACTTAATAATAAATCCTACAAAGTAAGGTGCTTCGGCATCTAAGGAAGTAAAGTCTGCGTTGACTCAATCGATTGAGGAAACTCAATCATTGAAGTCCAGAACGGTCGAAGGGGAGCCAAAAAATCTTGAAAAGGCACCCTGCGTATCGGCTGGAAATCCTCCTGTACCTCAACGTACAACAGGGTCTCGAGGTCCAGCTTATCTTGATGAGGAAGATCTGTCGCATCCCATGAAAATGAGTCAACATGACAATCCTTCAGGATATTTATCAGACTTCCAGCAGACTGTTCCCTTGGTTCATGAAATTGATCCATTGGTTCAAACCACTTCTCTTCCGGATTCTGAATCTCAGGGTCTGGAGGAAGAGTCTTTAACTGAAAGAGATGTGCCACCTCATGGTATATCAATGATTTCAGGAGTCGGGGATAGCAATATCTCTGCGAGAACTAAACAGACGGGTAGGTCTACTACTCTGTCAGAGTCCCATGAGACCAAAGTCATGGAGGCGGATGCTTCGAAAGAAACTTCGCCGGTGACAACTCCGATTGTTACCCAACCTCCATCAGAAGGGGATATCACGAATCTGACTAGTAGTATGTATAACCCTACATATAAGAATAATACCACACAATCATCCTTACCTGCCCTCACGGCAACTCAAACACTTCCACCGACATTGCCTTCAACAGTTGCTGCTGTTGGTGTTCCTAATGTTACTTTTCCACCTTCACCCTCTCGTTTACCACATTTCTATGATGCTTTAGAGCAAGAATATTTCAGTCGTATGTTTTCTAGAGTCAATCTAGATGTTCTTCGACGCACTTCGCTTCAAGCATTGTTTCGTGCTTGTGTTCGATATCCACTTAATTCCTGCTCTTCTCCGTTGAGTCCTCACCGTGATGATGAACATGACGATTCTGATCCTCAGAATAGCCATGAGGGGGAGATAGAAGTAGATGGAGAATATCTAACGGTAAACATTTCAATGGTAAACATTTCAACTAAGGTTGGTGGTGTAAGGTCTTCATCAGTTTCACAAGCTCAACAAGTTCAGATGGAATCAGAAATGGTTACTACACATGATGAAATAGATGATAAGGAGCCTGAGCAAGTTATAATTCCAATTGTTCATAATGAGGCCGATAGTGGACTGGTAGATGAGGATTTGAACTTGAGTGATTTCTATCTTGAAGAGACAGATGACGATGGATTTGTCATTCTAAGCAAGTTATCATCAGTATCTTCAATTCCGGAAGATGTAGAGATTGTAGATAAAGAGAATCCTGAACCAGTAATAGAAAGTGATGATGAAATGGATTCTTCTGATGACGATGAAGATAATCTTTATGTTTATCCAAATGAAGATGAGATCTTTGATCATATTGAAGATGATGATGTTCCAAATGATGATGCAACAAATCCTACTGGTCATTCATCAAATTCTACACCCTCATCGAGTTCAAATCCAACAAATGCTAATGAAAGTTCAACTTCTGGTACATCTACATCAAGTGAAACAGTGAATTCCAAATTCAAATACAACCATGGAAATATCATAAGAAACCAGAATATCTCAAAGCTTATCTGAGTGTTCGTGACAAATTCAAATTGAAGAATGAAGAGAAACTTCAAATTCAGCGGAGTTCAGAGATTAAAAGTATAAATAAGGTTTTGATGATTAATAAGGATGGAGTGAAGATGCCGTTGTTTCAAGTTACAAGAATGGATGATGAGGATTACCAATTCTCAGAAGCGGATTTTGATAAACTGAAGATGGATGACATTATTTTCATTTACAACTATCTGATTAACTTGAATGAATCTGCAACAATTTATAATGCTACTGCAATGAAGGCAGTCTACAGGTTTATTCTTGATTTGATGAGATGGATGTCAGTTCATGATTTTTAGTTGGGATTGGAATCTGGACACAAAAAGCTCGGAATCAAACCACCAAATCAAGTGATTGAAGAGCTAAGATACATGTCCTTACTTGAAGTGAGCGACTGTCCATATGGGTTTGTATTTGTGAATTCTCACTATACAAAGATCTTCATCAGAGTCTCAGATTTCAGAAGATACTCAGACGTAACGTTGATGTATGCTTTCAAGTACATGAGATGGAGATTGATCAATAACTGCTATTCAACTGAAGATATTGAGATTGTCAAATACATTCTCACAAGATTAAAAAGTCGTCTCAAAACAAGAGTGAACATACGAAGATATGAGAATCTCAAGGGATTCAAATCTAAAGTTCACTTCAGAGGAACAAAGTTCCTTTAGATGTTTTAAATAGGATTATGTTGTAAAGTTCACATTTAACACTAAGGGGGAGATTGTTAGGACCCAGAAGTTGTATAGTGTTAATGTGAAATAAGCTTTAAATGAAGGTTCCTTAGAAGAGGGCTATATAAGGAACCTAAGTAGTCCTAATTAGATAGCCATTGCATTGTAACCGAGTTCTAGAAGCTGTTGAATGTAATTTTACCGATTCTCTCTAATACCGAGTCTCATTCTTACATACCGAATCTCTCTTTATCTTATCATTTCTCTCAATCTCAACATGATCTGACCTATCACCCCTTTTGGTATATCAAAAGAGGGTCATCCAGTTCCAGCGTCTTCTTCATCATCTTTTTCATCACCTTCACCCAAATCAGAAGAATACTCTTCTTCTCTCTCCTTAATCAATTTTGTTTTACCAGATGTAAGCTGTTCGATTCTTTTATTCAACTTCTTCAATTTCTCCTTGTTCTCACTCTTAATCGCCAAAAACTTCTTCTTTAACTTATCTGTCCTACTTTTCTGTCGATCCAACCTATCAGATAACCTCTTGTTCTCTTCCACCAACGATTCAATCTTAGCATTACTGATCTTCTTCTCCTCAGTAACTTGGTTTTCCAAATTGGTTATTTTCGTGACCAAAGACATCAACAGATTTTGCTGAGTCTTATATTCATCTGACGTGACCTGAGGTATTGTGGTAGCAGGTTTTGGTGATGTAACAGCAGCCCTTGCATCCTTAATGAAACCGGATGGATTCCTCTGAGCTTGTTGTTTTGAACATCCTTGTGATGATCTTTAAGGTGACTCATAAGAATACTTCGTTCTTTTCTCCTTCTTCTTGAGTTGTTTTGAGGTCATAGGATCCTTTCCTTTCCTTTTCCTATGAATCAAGCTGACATCCTCCTCTGTCACTTCATCATCACCCTCGATAACCTCGTCATTAACCTTATCTTCTCCTTGAACATTACCAGTAGCTTTCTGATTATCACCCTCACCTTCCTCATTTGTAACTTCGTAGTTAGAGTCTGAATCCTCATTCCTCCAAGCATTTCCTGCTGGACATCGATAGTTCTCCTTGATTAGATGACAAATGAGCTTTCTATTAAATTCAGGCTTTAAATACTCATTCCTTGTCTCTTCCATTCTGCAGAAAGTAATCGGATTCATCGGCTTAAGGTGAATAATATCCTCTTCAAGCTTAGGTAGATCAGGTGCAGTATCATTAATGATTAATTGAAGAAAACGGGCATAGATCAGGTATCTCTGAGTAGTACTGAAGTGGTTTGCTTTGAAGTAGTATAAGACAAATCCCGAGAAATCGTATGGTGCCTTCAAAACAAGTGCCACAAACATACTCTGCACTTTCTCGTTCAACTTATCAAAGCCAGATTTCTGTCCACTTAAACAATGCATAATCACGTGAGCAAGATATCTAAACTGTGGTGGTAGACATGTCTTCACCAGTTCAGATTTGCCGCCAAGGTAACCAGAATAAGCACATCTACTAAAGCAACCATGAATTCGTTCACTACTGATAGTCATGTGGGAGCAGTTCTCGTGATTAAAACCTAAAATCCTTCTTATCACTTCCTTAGAAACATTGATCTCGTGTCCTTGAACGTTACTAACAAGCTTATCTCTATCTACATCTAGTACAACATTTCTCCAGAACTCTCTCTGATGGCTATAGTATGGTGTGCATTCAGTAGAAATAGCAGTGTGTATCCTCGATCTCTTAAGAAATTCGATAATTTCCTTAAAGTGTGAACCTCTCTCAAGATTAGTGTCATAAAGAGCAACTTGGTTGTTCAGTTCTCCCTTCTCTAGAGGAATCTCTTGCTGAGCCGGTGGGATGACCGGATTCACTTGAGGATTAGCTTGTTGCTCCCCTTATCCTTCAACGTTAACAACCGGAATATTGACTTGTTGATCAGCCATTTGATGATATCTAAACAAAAACTGAAACATTTACAGAACAGTTAGATATATAAATTAATCACCATAAAACATCATAGCATTTGCATCAAAGTGTCATAAACTTGTTAAACATGATGAACCTTGCGAGTGATCATGTCACACGTGCGGCTGAGAGATCAACCGTGCGAGTGATATAGTCACTCGTGTCACTGTTGATACATTTAAGCAGTAATATGGTTTCAGACAATGTACACGGCTGATGGAAAAATTATAAGCGAGTGAGTCAACCGTGTGGTGACTCGTGCGATTAATCACATGTGTCATCTCTTGCAGACGAGTGATCAATGAGATCAAGACAAACGAGTGAGCTCAAAGGTCCACACGGTTGATCATCAACCGTGCACTCACGCGTGCGAGTCATGTCTCACGCGTGCGAGTGACATCACTCATGCATGTCTGATGAAACCCGTATTAAATGCCTTTTTAAATTCAATAAAATACATGTTTGATCATTTTAGGGACCGATTTACATCACAATAGCATGTATAGGTTTCGTTTAACTTAAAACAATCGCAAACACAGATCAAAACAAGCTCTAATTACATGAAATTCGAGTTAAGAACCCTTAGGGTTTCGATGCATTCAATCAACAAATTAATGTACTAAAACTCGATGAAATTGTACCTATTGGGTGGCGCTGAGATCGGAATCAAGTAATGAACGAACGTTGCGGTGGAAATCTTGATTGGTTAAGATCGAAAATTGAGAGAGAAATAAAAGTGGGTGCACAAGTGTGAGCTTCTGAGCTTGTCACCCCTATTTATACTCTCGTGATCAACCGTACGGTTGATCACACGATCCATAATCAACCGCGCGTCTCACCTTTATCACACGTGCGTGTGACCCAATAGTTTTAGACCAATTTTGATCAGGGTCATCCGTACGGTTAACCTCAAACGTGTGGTTACGCGTACGGTTCACACATCAAGCGTGCGTGTGAGCCACTTAGGCAATTTCAAATTTCACAAACTTAGGATTTCGACTCGTTTAGCAATCTTAGGGCTAACTAACACTTCCATTTTGAGTCATAAATCACTAAAACCTTCAAGAAATGACCATTATCACTTAGGTAATCCAAACAACTTAACCTAATTGAGGTTATTACCCCAAACATTTTGTTTATCCTGAGTAAGTCCTACAGTGTAATGTCATCTTAAATTCACTAACAACCTTAAATCATTAAAGTCCTTCAAATAATCACCAGCTCTAAAAACTTCAAACTTATGGATTTGGTGGCCAGAAATATCTTGATCTCAACAAGGTTCTTTCAGATGTCGTTATGCATTCCGAGGATAATCAGAAAACAAAGAAATGATAAAATCTTTATGGA
Source organism: Rutidosis leptorrhynchoides (assembly GCF_046630445.1). Taxonomy (NCBI): domain Eukaryota; kingdom Viridiplantae; phylum Streptophyta; class Magnoliopsida; order Asterales; family Asteraceae; genus Rutidosis; species Rutidosis leptorrhynchoides. Next base: position 64,308,916 of record NC_092334.1, read on the forward strand.
TTTTCTGATGCAAAATGTCATGCAACTAAAATTATGCAAAAGAAAGACATTCTATCATGAAATGCAATAACATGTAAACCAAAATCTTTTTGTTGTTTTTCCGTAATCAGAACAAGCTATTTAACAAGCATATAAATGAAATATACAAATTCACACTCTTTTTGTGAGCAAAATGATTAACAATATAAAAATGGATCAGAACTGACATATTGAATCAACTTCTGTTGTTCATTCCTAATTATCCAGTCTATGTCTATTATCATGCAATTACTGATATCAATCCTCATTAAACATGAACATATTCATTCCGGACACTTCGACAATCATGTTGGCATTAGTTACTTGAACATTATAGAACAGTGATTTTTGAGATCACGCTAAGTTCATTAATACTTGATTCTTTCATCACTTATGATTGTGCATTGTTATTAGGTTGTTAATTCATTACATGTAACTTTCCATTATCTCTTTCTATGTATTTCATTCAAATTGAACAGGATGGTTCTCACGGCATTTTGAATAACCCTGTCAGCCTTCGGCTTCCATCAGTGTATTGATAATCTTCAATCTAGTTGGAACGACAGATTTTAGAATATATTGGATTATCCGAATAGGCACATTATTTACCACGGGGATTGGTCTACAGTTAAATCATACTTGCCTGATGACCAGTCGTCACACGAAATAAATCTCAAGGCCCTTAACTTCGTTATGTTCAAGTTGACATGGAAAACGGAATCGAAAGTTAAACTTTCATATATATATATATATATATATATATATATATATATATATATATATATATATATATATATATATATATATATATATATATATATATATATATATATATATATATATTTAATTAGAGTATATCTAGATAAGTATCTTTCCAACTTACGGTCATAATAGGTATAACTCTATATTGCAGACGACAAGAATCTTGATAGTTCAGTGTAAACGTCGTGATTAAACAATTCAAGCTGCGTGGGGGCGTCACAATAAGAATGATCTGAGTTCTTTATGAGCACATCATGAATCAGCATTCTTCATACTTTCAGGAATTTACCATCTTGATACGCCAATTATTTTTGACTTTGATTTTCTTTTGATATTTCTTTTTCAGCATATCACAGTCTTTTGATATATTGATTTTAAACGCCATCATGAATGGATTTTCCATTTTTATGCATGAACTCATGTTTCTTTGTTGTGTGCTCAGATCACTCGAAGGTGTTCTCCCTTAAATGCTTGAATGGTCCGCAATAAGGAATTACACTTTTCAACCTTAGACGAGAAAGGACACTTACTTTCAACATAAACTAATTTTTTCTGATATTTTGGGGTTTAGTTTCGATTATAAAGTCTTAGGCCCGTGACAACGTGGTATGCACCAGCCAAACAGATAATCCTCAACTTAAAATTCACCCCCAAGTTTCTCTAACGATTATCAATTATGATAGGGGATACCCTCAACCGACTGTTGAGTTCCTCAACAATTATCATTAGATATGATTTCGGAGATAATTAGGTGACTACCTTCAAACGCAATAGATCGTTCATGACTTCTGAATCTCAGATGATCATTATTCTTATCATGATTGTCTAATGTCAAGAATTCATAAGTCACATCTATTAGTACATCACACAACAGATAGACATAAACGTTCAAATCAGTCATTACTAATCAAATATATCAATTCTCAGTACAGTAATTTCTTCATTTCCAACAAATTAATCAAAACAAGCTCATTTTCGGATTTTTCAACTTTTTAAGATTTTCTGGCGAGGCATTTATCACTTTTTAGGTATTTTCTGCTGATAACATATACTCCCCTAAAATACTAAAATATAAAATCTTTTTGTATTTTAGCATTTTATCCAGACAGAAAACATCTACAGACTAGCATGCAACCTTGAATGAAATCAAGTAAAGAAATGCAGACAGAAAGCAAAAATATGCAATACAGATAATCAGAAACTAGAAATCTATATGTCATGCATCCTACATGCAAAGCCTAAAAGTCTTGACTAAACCTCGCACACAACATCCGAAATCACTTTGTCTCGATCAACAATGCCATTCATCTCTAGTAGGAATAAGAACCTAGGTCTATCAAAAGCCTTAGTAAATAAGTCAGCCCTCTGGTCCTTAGTACCTATTCTCTTAACCTCAATAATCTTTTTCTCATGGCAATCCCTAAGAAAATGATATTTAACACCTATGTGTTTGGTCTTAGAATGTTGAACAGGATTCTTAGTGATCGCTATAGTAGCAGTATTATCAATATAAAGAGGAGAGAAAGAGATTCTTAGCCCGTAATCGCGAAGTTGTTGTCGGATCTAAATAACTTGCGAACAACAACTAGCAGGAGCTATATATTCAGCTTCACACGTGGAAAGAGCAACTGCAGTTTGTTTCTTGCACTGCCAGGTCACCAGCCTTTCACCTAAAAATTGACATCCTCCTGATGTAGATTTGTTGTTAATTTTGCAAACTGCATAATCTGAATCGCTGTAAGCTACAAGATCAAACTTCTCATCGTTCAAATACCAGATGCCGAGATTTGGCGAATGCAACAAATAACGTAGGATTCTCTTGGTAGCTGTAAGATGAACTGTATTTAGATTAACTTGATAACGAGCACACAGACATGTTGCGAACATAATATCCGGCCTAGACGCAGTGAGATACATAAGCGACCCGATGATTGCTCGATAATACGTAGAATCAACAGGTTCTCCTTCGCACTCTAGCGAAATACCATGATTCACAGCTAATGGAGTTGACACAGGACGTTCTTGAGTCATACCGAAACGTTCCAGTATATCATTCACATACTCTGCCTGATGAAGGAAAATTTCATTTTCTATCTGTTCGACTTGTAAACCAAGAAAGTAGTGTAGAAGACCCAATTTACTCATTTTAAACTCGTTCATCATCACCTGTTCGAACTCATCAACAAGTTCCTGCTTAGTAGCACCGAAGATAATATCGTCAACATAAATCTGGACTAAAATAATGTCATCATCTTGAACTTTTGTGAACAGAGTATAGTCTACCGTGCCCATTTGATATCCTTTTTAGATATGATAATTCGATAATCGTCCGTACCAAGCTCTAGGAGCTTGATGTAAATCATAAAGGGCTCGTCGTAATCGGTAAACTTTGTCAGGATGAAGATGATCTTCAAAACCCAGAGGTTGATTGACATATACTCGTTCGTTTAGCTTGCCGTAAAGAAATGCACTGTTAACATCCATTTGATAAAATTTAAACTTCATGAAAGAAGCGAAAGTCAAGAAAATGCGAATCGCTTCCAATCTGGCAACAGGAGCAAAAACTTCATCGTAATCAAAATCAGGATCTTACTGATAACCTTTAGCAACTAATCTTGCTTTGTTACGGGTAACATTGCCATCTTCATCGAATTTGCACTTCCAAACCCATTTGAGATCAATTACTTTAGCACCATGTAGCATAGTAACTAGCCTCTAAATATCTAAACGATGGAATTGCTGAATTTCTTCTTGCATAGCCTTGACCCAGTCAACATGCTTCAAGGCTTCCTTTGTAGACTTTGGCTCAATTCTTGAGATATGACATGAGTACTCGTAATATGCAGCAGCAGCTGTCATATGAGCATCAACTTGACCATCAAACTGAACTTGTCTTCATGTCCTAACGCATGCATTTGGATCTCCAATTATATTTTCTCTAGGATGAGCAGCTGTAGTTCTGGGAACTGGGTGTGCGGGAACCGGTATCTCATGGTGTAGATTCGTGGTATCTCCATCTTCAGGATTATCATAATTCTCACTTGAAATATCAGATCCGCAGGTATCGTACACTGGATCAACATCTTGATCTGAATCTTGTGCTGGTTCAACAACAGTAGGTAATGGAGTTAGAGTAGGTGCAGACACTTCTGGCTCATTCTGTAAATCAAACAGCATTTATAGCTCTACTTCATTCTCCGTCTGATCTGGAGCAAGATTAAACGAATCAATCAGCTCATCATAGTTGTAGATCCAAGGATGACTTTTGGTAGCAGTCTTTGTGTAATTCCGTTGGACGTCTACTTCAGACCATTCTTCAACACATCTTGTCTCATTGTTGAAAACTCACTTGTTAGGAGAACTATACCCTAGAAACACTCCAGTAGCCACTTTTGAATCAAACTTACTTCCTGGTTTTCTCTTTAAAATGGTACACGGGGCACCAAATGGTTTTAGATACTTCAAAGAAGGTTTTCTCCCATGTAATAACTCATAGCATGTTTTACCTAGTCGTTTAACGGTTAAAACTCGATTCATAGTGTAACAAGCATTTGCAACAGCTTCACCCCAAAAATGAACAGGTAAAGATGAATCAGCTAGCATAGTTCTAGCAGTCTCAATCAAAACCCTATTCTTTCATTCAGCAACACCATTCATCTGTGGAGCATATGCAGAACTGAACTGCATATTGATACCTTTTTCAATACAGAAACCTGCGAGATACTGATTCTTAAATTCTGTACCATTATCGCATCGAATCTTTCTAACTTTCAAATTAAAACCTGTCTCTAATCGATTGATTGGTACTTTCAAATTCTCAAATGTATCAGACTTCTCTTTTAAAAACATAACCCATGAGAATCTTGAATAATCATCAGTTACCACCAGACAATACTTACTACCATCAATACTTTCAAACTGAATTGGACCAAAGAGATCCATGTGCAACAACTCAAGTGGAGCATAGATTGGATTATACTTCACTAACTTGTGTGCTTTCTTGCTCTGCTTACCCTTCTTACAAGGAACACATGTGCCTGGAATCTGAAATGAACGAAGATCAACACCTTCTACGAGATTGTTGTGAACTAGATGGTTCATCTTCCAAAAACTTAAATGACCCATGCGTTTGTGCCATGTAATAGAATCTTGTTCAGTCGCTTTAGAAACAAAATCTTGATGATGTTCAGCAGTTGAAGTAGCAACATTCATATCTAGCATATATAAATCAGCTTGTCGAGGAGCCTTCATTAAAATCATTTCAGGAGAAATCACAAACTCTGGTTTCAAGATGTAGCTGAATTCGTCATCAAATGCTACTTTGAAGGATTTTTCACGGATTTGTAAAATTGATAACAAATTATTTGCAAGCTCTTGACAATAGTTCACTTTATCAAAACTGACTTTATCATTCTTCAATAAACCCTGAGCTGAAATATGACCACCCATATCTCCAGCAAATGCAACATAACCTCCCTTTATTGGGTGTACATCCGAAAGAAGAGATAGATGTCCAGTCATATGTCTCGAAGCGCTGCTATCCACAAATCAGGTGTTGTTTGCAGGTAGCCTGGTTCCCTGCACATCACATTAAGAAAATTAATTAATAATGGGAACCCACGCCCTGGCGGCAGTAGGTTGTCCATTAACACCCATATCTTGAACTTCCATCCATTTCCCGTTTGAGTCCAGAGGAATCTCATCATTAGAAACCTTAAATTTAGAAAGTTTGGAAGGAAAGGTGTCACACTCTTGGCGTTTGACATTCCTCTCTGAATTGGAATGATTCATCCGTGGTCTAGTCCTTGAAAAATACTTTCTGCGACTAGCTCTTTGAGATGGAGACCTCAACTTTGGTTCAAAAGGTCTACCTTGCTTATTAGCATTGGCAACATTTGCCTCAAAATTTCTTTTAGGAATTTTTCCCTTCATAGGAGAAGCAGATCTATTGAAGTACTTCCTTTTGGAGTCTCCAAAGACAACATTTATCTTAGATCTTTTATCACGAAGTTCATCATTTACAGGGAAACCTGTTCGATGAACATGAGATGATCTAGAATCATCATGTGATAAGTCAACTTTATGTCTCGGGGATCGGAATCTTCTAGGACAATAAGCAGCAATGTGTCCAAAAACAGCACAATTAAAACATTTTCTAAACTCCATATGTCCTTTGAATTGGTACACATTATTAGAATTTGAAGATTACAGATCTTGTGTTCTTACTAATACAGGAGAATCATTTGATCTCTGTTTCTGAACAAGCTTAGGGGCAACAGGAGGAACTGGTCTGTTAGCAAATCTAGGATTTTTCAAAATCTTAACAGGACCTTTTGGTGTTCTAACTCTATTTGTCCTAGAGTTATCTCCTAACCCATTTTTACTATCTTCCTCATGATCTAGAGCACCTTCAGCAGTATCATCAGAAGTTGTATTCTTAGTTGAACTACATTTTTTATTCTTTTCAATATAATCTTCATAACTAGGAGGGATACAATCTTCTGGTCGGCCGTCAACTACGTTAGCATTAACAAATGTGTTCTGAAAAGGAGGAGATGCAGAACTATATTGAAAGGACCCGTTCATATACATTATAAACGATTCACAATAGTTGATTACATCGCGAGGTATTTGACCTCTATATGATATGTTTTACAAACATTGCATTCATTTTTAAAAGACAAACTTTCTTTACATCAAAAATTGACGGCATGCATACCATTTCATATTACATCCAACTATAATTGACTTAATATTAATCTTGATGAACTCAACGACTCGAATGCAACGTCTTTCAAAGTATGTCTTGAATGACTGCAAGTAATATCCTTAAAATGAGCTAATGCACAGCGGAAGATTTCTTTAATACCTGAGAATAAACATGCTTTAAAGTGTCAACCAAAAGGTTGGTGAGTTCATTAGTTTATCATAATCCATCATTTCCGTAATAGTAATAGACCACAAGATTTCAGTTTCTATAAATATCCGTACACTCGCAAGTGTATAAAAGTATTCTATAAGTTGTAGGCACCCGGTAACAAGCCTTAACGTTCATGTTTTACCCTCTGAAGTACACCAGATTAGGTGTGTTTAAAATAACCTCGAAGTACTAAAGCATCCCATAGTCAGGATGGGGTTTGTCAGGCCCAATAGATCTATCTTTAGGATTCGCGCCTACCGTACATAGACAAGTAGTTTAATGTTACCAAGCTAAGGGTATATTTCTGGTTTAAACCCACGTAGAATTAGTTTTAGTACTTGTGCCTATTTCGTAAAACATTTATAAAAAACAGCGCATGTATTCTCAGTCCCAAAAATATATATAAAAGGGAGCAAATGAAACTCACAATACTGTATTTCGTAGCAATTATGTATATGACGGCACTGAACAAGTGCAGGGTTTGTCTCGGATTCACGAACCTATATTAAGTATATATATTTATATGTTGGTCAATATATGTCTAACAATTTAGGTCAAGTCGTAGTGTATCACAATCCTAATGCTCGAGACCGACATGCAAAAGTCAACAAAAGTCAACTTGACCCAAAATGACTTCCAAAATCTATACATGTTTATTATATAACTTATATATAGTAGTTTTATATATTTAAATATATTTATCAGATCTTATTATACTAAATAATACAAGTCATTTATTAATAAATAAAAATTTATATTAAAATTCATATATGATAAAAATATACTTTTATATATCTCAAGTAATAAAATTTATAAAATTCACTTAATATCATAAAAATATAGTGGTATGTATTATTAATGTAATTACATTACGTGTGGTAAAAATATCTTTGTACGCATATTTATTTGATAAAATAATATTGATAATAATGATAATGATAAAAATAATAAAATGATAGTTTCAATAAAAATATTAATTTTTAGTAATAAATATAATTTTAGCAATAACATCAACTGATAACAGTTATAATAATCGTTTTAATAATAATATTAAAATTAATGATAATTCAGTTGACCATATCTTTTAATCCGTTCATCGAAACCACACGATTTCTAAATGAAAAGTTATTAATTTTTTCTTCAGCTTTTCAACGACATGCATATCATATAACTTATCTCAGTAGCATATGTATCAAATTCGTGATTTATCATAAACTATTTAACGACGAAACTAAGCATACAAACATGCATAATCATATATACTCGAGCACTAGTCAGGGATACACTATTAATATATAAAAGATAAGATATGAATGCTCACATATCAATATTGTGATTCAATATTGCAGGAAAGTACGTAGACGCAACGAAAATGATAAACGTTAGGTTGACCTCACGAGCAATACCCACGATCAATACCCATAACCTTCATAGCTATAACCCATAATTTCCTTAGCTCTATCCCATTTGAAAACTTATTTTGAAATCGTCTGAATATAACTCCGTCGTAGTATTTTATGTATACTAATAATATCTTAAAATAATACTAAGTAAATATATATATATATATATGTAATTCGATTGAGAGAGTTTAGAGAAATATATTTTCAAGTTTCTATGAAATAATGAAACCTATTGAATTCTATTTATAATAGATTTTTGAATTATTAAAGTGAATTATTAAAGTATGAATTATTAAAGTGAATTATTAAAGTATGAATTATTAAAGTGAATTATTAAAGTATGAATTATTAAAGTGAATTATTAAAGAGTGAATTATTAAAGTGAATTATTAAAGTATGAATTATTAAAGTGAATTATTAAAGTATGAATTATTAAAGTGAATTATTAAAGTATGAATTATTAAAGTTAAAGTAAAGTAAAAGTAAAGTAAAGGTAAAGTTAAAGTATAGTAAAAGTATAAAACTATGTACGTATAATACGCGTATAAAAAAATATATATAATATTAATTTAAATCGTTTTATATATTTAATAAAATAAAATATAAATATCGTTATCTTTATCATACTGGTTAAGTATTGAGTTGTCAAAAAGAATAGATTTCTTAAATCACAGTGGACCTCATAACATAGGCCCGTAATCATATCATAATGTATCTGATAATTCAATTATTTAATATTATCTCTTAATTCTGTCGATAAATATATCGAAACAAATATGTTCATGTAAAGTATCATATATCTAATACTTTGTTAATGTTTTCAGTTAATATTATATATTATATATACATATCTATATACACATAATTGTTCGTGAATCTTCGAACACGGTCAAAGGGTAATTGATTACATGAATGTAGTTCCAAACTTTTTGAGATTCAACATTACAGATTCTGCTTATCGTGTTGGAAACATATAAATGTTAAGTTTAAATTTGGTCGGAAATTTCCGGGTCGTCACAGTACCTACCCGTTAAAGAAATTTCGTCCCGAAATTTGATCAAGGTCGTCATGGCTAACTATAAAAATGTTTTCATGACGAATATGAGTTGATAAATAGAGTTTTATCATCATTGAGTAATATAGATAAAACAATTTGATTACGCGAAGAGTATATGTGAAGCTATCGCAAGAGAGTGAAATGAGTAAACGTATATTCGTTATAACCGATGACGTAGTTATGATTGATTTTCGGAATTCATGGGATTTAAAGAAAATCTTTGCAATAAGATTTGGTTCTTCGGTGATTAAGGAAATCAGGATCTTCTTTGATTAAATGCGATAATCTGTCTCGATTTCTCTGTCTGATATTTTACTATAATTCCACCCCCTTTGTTTCTTTATTTCCACAGCTCACACCTTCTAGTCTTTCTCCCCAATTCATACTTTAAAGCATTCGTTAATATGCTTCATCCAGTATTGATTCTTGATATACACTTAACTTTCATATCTGTCATTCTTCTTTTTCATCTACCACCGGAGGAAGTTATTTTCTTCTACCATTACCTTGGGGTTATTGTGTTTTTTATTCTCCCGTGTCTTTATATTGCTATACGTATTGATATACACGGTTTGAAATTTCGGGATTGTTATCGGGCTTTATATTCTCCATTATATTTCGGAGCTTCATGCTTTCGTTTTCTCTTCCCGACCTTAAGTCAAGCGGATAATGGTCCAGAATTCATAGATATGAATTTTTGGATGAACATAGTTAATGTTCCAAGAAGAAAATCTTAATGGTACGATCTTGATTTGGCAAATTACCAGAATATCCAAAAAAATAGAGCTATCAAGATGATATGTTCTTAATATGTTTGGAAATTGGGTAGAATGTAAGAGTCGTGTAAACAGTACATGATGACGGTATGTTCTGTGAATCATCACGTTCCATTAGAAACTCAGCATGACTTACTGTAATATAATCACGTTGATCAAGTGTCATTATATTATACTAACTCATGCTTCAATTCCCAACACTACTTCAAAAACATTCCTATTTTAAATTCAAATTTTTTTTTTTTTAGAATTTAGAAACTAACAAAGTTTCTTTTTATGTTGTAACGCAGATATTGCGAAGAGATAAAAGATTTCGGATAAGAATAGTTGTGAAAATATCTTCAGGAATATCGAAGATATTATAATAAAAGATACGATAATATGGATGATGAAGAAGATTTGTCTGTGAAGGTTTAGAATAAGAAGTAAGTTGTTTGCTAATGATTTCAGTAGACACTGAATCATTTGGATCCTTTGAAGGCGGGTTTAGTCTTTGTGATTTGTCCACAGCCTCCTTCATGGTCTGCTCAATCCGTTTTCCAGTTTCAAACCTTCTCTTTTTCTCAGCTTTACCACCATACTATTCTTTATCATCAAACTTTTGACTGTTAAAGTCGTTTACAGTTTTTGCTGCTTCATCAGCATTTTTCCAATTTCGGAGAACTAGTTCATAGTTTGGGATGTTTTTCAGAAAATTCACATTCGAAGTATGTAAGTCTAGGAGATAGACGTTATATGTATAACTTTTGACGTAAAATTATCGCGAAATTCAAAATACTGATTGCTAATTCCCAGTAGTTTGTGTGACAATTATTGTTACAGGATGTAGGTGAGTACATGATGGGGTTTTAATGAATAAGTATAGTGGCTTTTCGGAGAGGCTTAAGTCGAAGGTTAATGAAGTTGTTGATAAGTTTACTGCTAATGTGGCGAGATATGAAAGGTTCCCCGGTGACAATGATGAAGGGGTAATTGTTATAATAAGGTTTATTCGTATAAACAAATGAAGGTGATTTGCTGGAGCTGTGACAAAACTGTCTATTTTGGAAAGAGATTGAAAAATTATATTTGGTAATAAATATCAAAGGATCTGACACGGATACGTGTTAAACTATAACTTTGGTTTCGAGAGCTTTTCAGATGCATGACAGCGGGTAATATGTGGTTGGATCATCATCTCGCATGTCTTTAGGAATTTTGAAGTGTTTGAACACATATTGTAATTGTTAATATACATATGATGTTCTAAGATTTTGAATGATACAAATATTTTTTTGTGAGTTCCATGAATAGAAATGAGGTTCTAGGACAGTTTTGAAGTCAAAGTATAGTTTTGAAAGATGTAGGAATCTAAGAGTGATGATTTCGGTTATATCTTGAATCGAATTCTGAGATTTCAAAATCAGAATATGTAATTAGATTTTGAATGAGTATGGTTGTTTTGATTTCTATAAAAGAATGTATATTGTTGTGAAAGTAGGGAGTATAATGGATGATTTGCTGAATCAGATTCGAAGAATGTAACATATTAATTGTGAATTTATATATCTCTCGGGTATTACCTACCCGTTAAAAAAAATTTCACAATTAATATTTTGTACAAAAGAATTATATTACAGTCTTTATGGAAATATATATGTGTATATTTCTTCAGATGTAATATTGATTTAATGAGTTAATATTAAATTAAACTCATTTGATTTATGGTTAAGGCTAGGATAGATAATTTTTAAACTTTAGAAATTACATAATCGTCGTAGAATGTTTCCCCAATGAAGTTATGAATCAATACTTCATCGTTGTGGTATTCCTTGGTATCTACATGGCGTATGACGTCGATGCTCGTGGGACAGATTGTGAAGTTGAGGTTTGCGATGCGGTTGTTGTTGGTGGTGGTAATGGTACTGCTGATGTTATTGATGGTGGTACTGGTTATGCTGCTGGTGCTGCTGCTGGTGTTTGTAACCTTTGCACCATATTCTCCAAAGCCACTACCCGAGCGCGAAGCTCGCTGACTTCTTCTATTACACCAGGGTGATTGTCGGTTCGGACGAGCGGATAAATAAGATCTAGAATTTGGTGTAGTATACAATTATGACGAGATACTATGGAAATGAGAGAGAAAATGGTGTTTCGGACAGGTTCGCCGGTAAGTGCTTCAGGTTCATTGCCAAGAGGGCAATGTGGTGGATGAAAGGGATCGCCTTCTTCTTGTCTCTAATGGTTAAGTAGATTACGAACCCATCCCCAATTCATCCAGAATAGATGATGGCTAATTGGTTGATCCATTTCGGTCACACTGCTTTCGGAGCTCATGTGGAAATCCATATCGGCATAGCTGTCGGATTCCGAAGAACTCGAACTGGTTGAGGGATCCATCTTGTATGATCAGGGAAAGAATTTTTTTGGTATGAAATAGATTGTAGAATTTAGATTTGGTATTCTTCAATACATAATTTACATATGTATATATAATACCAAAATCCCATAAATTACGGAGGAATCTTTGAAAGATGTCAGTCAAAGTTCACAGTAACAGATATGCTAAGATAAGAATTCGTCTATACACTATTATGCAATAAATGTAGGAAAACGCGTCTAGACTTAAGAATGATAAGCAGGTAATTTCCTAAGGATGGTAAGTAGATGATTTCCGACTAAAAATGATAAGCAAAACTTTTGACATGCAGACACGGTCGATGTCCAGACTCACTAATGCATCTTAACAACTATCAGTTAGACACACTAATGCAAGACCTGGTTCGCTAAGACCACCGCTCTGATACCAACTGAAAGGACCCGTTCATATACATTATAAACGATTCACAATAGTTGATTACATCGCGAGGTATTTGACCTCTATATGATACGTTTTACAAACATTGCATTCGTTTTTAAAAGACAAACTTTCTTTACATCAAAAATTGACGGCATGCATACCATTTCATATTACATCCAACTATAATTGACTTAATATTAATCTTGATGAACTCAACGACTCGAATGCAATGTCTTTCAAAGTATGTCTTGAATGACTGCAAGTAATATCCTTAAAATGAGCTAATGCACAGCGGAAGATTTCTTTAATACCTGAGAATAAACATGCTTTAAAGTGTCAACCAAAAGGTTGGTGAGTTCATTAGTTTATCATAATCCATCATTTCCGTAATAGTAATAGACCACAAGATTTCAGTTTCTATAAATATCCGTACACTCGCAAGTGTATAAAAGTATTCTATAAGTTGTAGGCACCCGGTAACAAGCCTTAACGTTCATGTTTTACCCTATGAAGTACACCAGATCAGGTGTGTTTAAAATAACCTCGAAGTACTAAAGCATCCCATAGTCAGGATGGGGTTTGTCAGGCCCAATAGATCTATCTTTAGGATTCGCGCCTACCGTACATAGACAAGTAGTTTAATGTTACCAAGCTAAGGGTATATTTCTGGTTTAAACCCACGTAGAATTAGTTTTAGTACTTGTGCCTATTTCATAAAACATTTATAAAAAACAGCGCATGTATTCTCAGTCCCAAAAATATATATAAAAGGGAGCAAATGAAACTCACAATACTGTATTTCGTAGCAATTATGTATATGACGGCACTGAACAAGTGCAGGGTTTGTCTCGGATTCACGAACCTATATTAAGTATATATATTTATATGTTGGTCAATATCTGTCTAACAATTTAGGTCAAGTCGTAGTGTATCACAATCCTAATGCTCGAGACCGACATGCAAAAGTCAACAAAAGTCAACTTGACCCAAAATGACTTCCAAAATCTATACATGTTTATTATATAACTTATATATAGTAGTTTTATATATTTAAATATATTTATCAGATCTTATTATACTAAATAATACAAGTCATTTATTAATAAATAAAAATTTATATTAAAATTCATATATGATAAAAATATACTTTTATATATCTCAAGTAATAAAATTTATAAAATTCACTTAATATCATAAAAATATAGTGGTATGTATTATTAATGTAATTACATTACGTGTGGTAAAAATATCTTTGTACGCATATTTATTTGATAAAATAATATTGATAATAATGATAATGATAAAAATAATAAAATGATAGTTTCAATAAAAAATATTAATTTTTAGTAATAAAGATAATTTTAGCAATAACATCAACTGATAACAGTTATAATAATCGTTTTAATAATAATATTAAAATTAATGATAATTCAGTTGACCATATCTTTTAATCCGTTCATCGAAACCACACGATTTCTAAATGAAAAGTTATTAATTTTTTCTTCAGCTTTTCAACGACATGCATATCATATAACTTATCTCAGTAGCATATGTATCAAATTCGTGATTTATCATAAACTATTTAACGACGAAACTAAGCATACAAACATGCATAATCATATATACTCGAGCACTAGTCAGGGATACACTATTAATATATAAAATATAAGATATGAATGCTCACATATCAATATTGTGATTCAATATTGCAGGAAAGTACGTAGACGCAACAAAAATGATAAACGTTAGGTTGACCTCACGAGCAATACCCACGATCAATACCCATAACCTTCATAGCTATAACCCATAATTTTCTTAGCTCTATCCCATTTGAAAACTTATTTTGAAATCGTCTGAATATAACTCCGTCGTAGTATTTTATGTATACTAATAATATCTTGAAATAATACTAAGTAAATATATATATATATATATATATATGTAATTCGATTGAGAGAGTTTAGAGAAATATATTTTCAAGTTTCTATGAAATAATGAAACCTATTGAATTCTATTTATAATAGATTTTTGAATTATTAAAGTGAATTATTAAAGTATGAATTATTAAAGTGAATTATTAAAGTATGAATTATTAAAGTGAATTATTAAAGTATGAATTATTAAAGTGAATTATTAAAGTATGAATTATTAAAGTGAATTATTAAAGAGTGAATTATTAAAGTGAATTATTAAAGTATGAATTATTAAAGTGAATTATTAAAGTATGAATTATTAAAGTGAATTATTAAAGTATGAATTATTAAAGTTAAAGTAAAGTAAAAGTAAAGTAAAGGTAAAGTTAAAGTATAGTAAAAATATAAAACTATGTACGTATAATACACGTATAAAAAAAAATATATAATATTAATTTAAATCGTTTTATATATTTAATAAAATAAAATATAAATATCGTTATCTTTATCATACTGGTTAAGTATTGAGTTGTCAAAAAGAATAGATTTCTTAAATCACAGTGGACCTCATAACATAGGCCCGTAATCATATCATAATGTATCTGATAATTCAATTATTTGATATTATCTCTTAATTCTGTCGATAAATATATCGAAACAAATATGTTCATGTAAAGTATCATATATCTAATACTTTGTTAATGTTTTCAGTTAATATTATATATTATATATACATATCTATATACACATAATTGTTCGTGAATCGTCGAACACGATCAAAGGGTAATTGATTACATGAATGTAGTTCCAAACTTTTTGAGATTCAACATTACAAATTCTGCTTATCGTGTTGGAAACATATAAAGGTTAAGTTTAAATTTGGTTGGAAATTTCCGGGTCGTCACATATATCCAATACCCTTTCCCTTGGTGTCATTAAGTTCCACCATTAATGCATTCCATTGTGACGCACTTGCCCAACATTTCATTTTGATTGAAATCGCCTCTAAATCAGCTTTAACGCATTCATTTTCTTTCTTTAGTTCATTAATTATGTCAATACGTTTAATTAAAGCTTGATTTATGTCAAAGTTATAACATTTAAGATCGTGAAGTTGTTTTTTATAAACTTTGACTTGCTCTTTCAACTCATTTTCAACCTTAGTGGTCACATGGTCAGCATGCCATTTTTCTTTCATCTCCGCATATGCCTTTGTTAAATTATCTATTGTTACCTTAGATTCAGCACATTTAACACATTCAATAACAGTAGATGGATCAGAAGATACCTGTTGAGCGTTATTTGATGAGGAAGTCTCAGCCATAAATGCAAAGAAATCTGTCTTCTTCCCATCATCGAGCTCATCTTCTGATTTTGACGAGTCTGTAAGAAACTCTGATGTATCAGCATCGTTACCCAAATGAATCTGCTCAAGTTTGTCCCATATATCCTTAGCTCTTGTCAAACCGGAAACCTTTTCAAGATTACTTTCTGATAAGCACATTTCAGTAACTCTACTGCTTGCTTGTTCAATGCTTCAAACTCAGATTGATCTGCTCCAGTATGATCAGCTTTAACTTCTACCTCTGATTCCGATGTCTTGTCCGAATCATCATTATCTGTACTTACACTTTCAAGATCTGAACCTTCACCCATGAGAACTAACATTTCCCATTCAGCAGTAAACATTTTACCCCATTTGTCTAGTTCTGTATCAGAATCAACCAATGTCTCTTCACTCTGATTAGCCTCTAGACTTTCTTCAAACACAGAGGTATCACCATAGTTATCCTTCCAACTGTTGAAGTAGTAGTCCTCTGATGATGTTGGTGAAATACTTCCAGATTCAGGTGTACGAGGAATTGGGTCACGTGCCTTCTTGAATTTATCTTTAACCATCTTTTGAATCTTCTCTTTCCGAATGATTCGTGATAACTTTTCAGCTCTTTCAGCACGAGCAGTCAGCTTCTCAACTATACTTTGACCGATAACACAGTTTTCTTTTTCTTCAAAAATCATGGCCATGTTAGCTTTAGGTTGTTGATCATCAACATTCAATTTGATAGACCAGTCATCATCATCTCCATGAATGACAAATAAAGCTTTGTTTGGACTCTCAGTTGTATCAGCTTCATTTACTTTATCAGTAATGTAAATCTCACGTTTTGTAGATTGACTCTGAGAAATGTAGTTCTGATTCTTAAACGGATTACGATTACCCTGCTTCTTCTGTTTTGTGCACTGTCTTGAGAAATGACCTAATTCTCCACAGTTGTAACAAGTAACAGAATTCATATCAAAACCCAGTTTTGTATCTTTTGTTAGACTGATTGGTTTTCCAGTTCGCTCTTCATAATCTCTAGCTTATCTCACAAGATTTGCCATACCCCACATAATATCCATCTTTTCTGCTTCATCTTTATTAAGCTGATGATAATCTTCCGTTTTTAGATGAATGTTACCCACACGACCATCAAGATAACTATCATAAGAATTAACAAGGCTTGACAACAAAGCTATATCTTCACTAATCTTTTCTTTTCCAGCTTTCCTCAAGTTCTCGATCTTAAGAGCAGAAAGAACATCTGATGCAGTCGGTGTAGATGACGCTGTAGTATTGGTAGTAAGCTGTGATTGAGTATTGAGAGAACATGGTGAAACTTGTGGTGGATACGAAGACTGTTGGATAGCTGTACTGCTGACATTCAAACCATACATATTCTGATTGTTCGTAGCAAAAGCTGTTTGAAATGGTGCATGAACCGACTTAGGTGGTGTATAACCATTTGGACAATACATTTTCGTGTCTTCAACTTGTTTAGACCTCTTGACTTTGTTCAACAATTCTAACTCTTCTTCTTGAAGTCTTGCAATAAACGAGTTCACTGTAGCAGTAGCAAGTTCTCCACTGGTCTTCATAGTTAATACGAAACCATTCCATTCGAACGGTAATGCTCCAGCTAGACATGTTACTTTGTCTTTCTCTTCAATGGTTACATCATGCTTGTGTATTTCAGCTAGCAAATGACGATATCTTTCAACCAATTCTGTAATAGACTCTCCAACTTGCCAGTGAAAACGATCAAACTCAGCTTTCAGTTCTAACCCTTTTCTTGTTCTGTAAGATGAATTTCCTTCGTTGAAGGTACGAAGTGCTTCCCATATCTTGAATGAGTTATCATGACACAGAAATTGATGGAAAATCGGACCATCAAGAGCACTTGTCAAGTTACAGTACATCTTCTTTTCCAAGTTATACTCATCACATTCTTCCGAAGGCATATTATGTAACGTATACAATTCATTTGTCACAGGTGAACGTGGCCATTGAAATTCGGTTTCAATATACTTCCAAAGTTTCGTGTCCTGACCATCAGACCAAATCTTAAACCTCGACTTCCAAGTGGAATAGTTATCCATATTCATTAATCTTGGACATTTCGTACCACTTCCAGATTCACTTTCAGCAAGAAGTAATCGTTGAGTCATATTCGTAATGCTCTAAACTAACGGTGCAGCTAACGCATAGTCGTTTGAATTAAACATCTTGAAAACTTTACCAAAGGTAAACCGTGCGGTCCAGAATAACAACCGTACGTGTGATAATATCAAACGTACGTGTCAAAGTCTCAAGCGTACGTGTCACAACTTAACCAAAAGAACCAGTCACAAAGTCTCAAACGTGCGAGTGACAATCAACCGTGTGATTACTCGTACGTGTCACTATCAACCGCGTGATCACTCGTGTGATCAGACTTGTAGTTTCTTAACCTAAAAGGTTATGCTTACCCGTGCGTGTGAGTTCATGAGTGATGTCAACCGTCTGGTCAACCGTGCGTGTGATCAAAAACCTTGACCCACTCGTGTGAGCTGCTGTTAACACACAAATCACTCAAAAACCCTAGAAATTAAAGCTAAACCTCAATTTCTTCGTTCACAAGCTGGATTAGCACTAAACTAACATAAACACTCTCTCAAATCACTATTACACAAGTAAAAATGATTCCTTTTTGCTAAAAATTACTTTAAACTCAAAAACCCAAACAAATAAACTCTTTAATCACCAAAAATCACTAGGATGATGTTGAAATCACAACCAATGCTCTGATACCAATGATGAAACATGACTAGGAACTTAGAAATCAACAGATTTAACTCACACAATGGCGGAATTAGTGAATCAAACCCTCTAGTGAATAGGTTAAGCTTTTTAGGATTAATTTAGTCAAACCACAACTAAAACAAGTGTGATTGGATCAACACCTAGAGCTATTATTCACCATCTGGGTGATTTGGGCTGAGAGAGAATCGGAAGAGCTCACCAGATCTGAGTGTGTGTAACAAATGAGAGGCTTAACCTAAAATGAAGAACATAAGACTTTATATACCCCTGCTGTTTACTCACCCGTACGAGTCATCCATCACACGTACGAGTTGGCTTCATCAGCCGTACAGGTGATCACACACTCGTGTATTCTCATTTAGGTTGTAATTGTGACTTAGCTCAGCATCAACTGTGCATATGAGCCTGTCAGCCGTACGAGTGAGGCTTCACTTGTACGTCTGACTAAGTCTAACATAGTCAAACATCCAAATCTCGTTCCTGCAGTTCCTGTAGCCATAAACAAACACAGATAGGATAATAACAAGCGATCATGGTGGCCTGTAAACTATTATACCTGCAATGGATGTGGGTAGATGTCTAGGGACTTGCATAAAATGCATCAACAAAAGATGATTGACAAAATCGGCGTACGATAGCAACTCCAGGCGGTTACATATGTTTTCATCATTATGTCTAGGATGAATAGTGACAGCTGTCACCTCGGGTACAGGAATTACAGTCGAAAGGATAATTTTTCAACTATACGAATATTTAGCATTTAATGCAAACGGCGGTTGATTGCATATACACGCATATAATGTCCTATGTGTATCGCCAATACGTTTAAATACACAGTCCTATGATCCGAGGTAATCATTGGGCATTATTCGGTGCTTTTATTTTATTTTAAATTAGTTCGACGCTATACACTTATTAGCATTGTATATAACATCGAACTAGGGGGCCTTAATGATACGCATATCCGCAAGACTGTGCGGATTGCGCATCCAAATCCCTAAACCACACATAAACTTTCATGTAAGGCATATGGCACGGGTATAGCCGCATTCTTGTGCACCTATACCATCTGATGCGAGTTTCGTATACTTGCATAAGGGTCCGGTACATTCTAGAAGAATGTACGGAATAATCAATTCGGATTCTTTTCCTTAAATAACGAAAGTTAGTTGGGATAAGATTGCGTTTAATTAGGGAAGAGATTTTACCGAAACCCTAATTCGTGAGCCTATAAATACATAGCTCATGAACCCTAATAGATATATTCATTCGTTTACTCATACGTAAACCACAACATACAAATCTCCATCGTACGAATAAAGCTTTTTACGATCTTAAAGACTTTCAGGTGTAACATCCCGCATTTTTCCGTTAAATTATTTTTAACGCCGTCTTTTTCTTTTTAAATAATACCCTTCGTATCTAGATTCGTATCCTTTGTTATGTAACGTTTTAAATATTCTCGTTATCGGATTTCAATATCTCCCGTACTCCCGTGTAACTTAAAATATTCGATCGGTTAAATCCCGCACCCGCTTTGAAACTCGAGGGACCGGAGTTGCCAAATGGGCAAACTAGTTGACTAGGTCAACTAGTCAACCCATTTTTCATTCCATCATCTCCCTCATCTCTTTTCTCTCCATCTCAAGAACACACACACAAACCCATTCCATTCATTCATCATCTAAATTCAATCTTGGAAGCTCACAACAAATCCGACTACATATTCTTAATCCTCTCGTCATTCTCTACGATTTGATACTAACTTCATCGATTTTGGGTAACATTTCTAAAACTCTAGATTTCTCTAAATTCGTGTTTTTGACTTGAAATGTTGTTAATTAGTGTCTATGGCTCATTGTGATGTCGTGTATGTAATTTGTATGCTCGATTCGTTGTTTTTGGTGTAACTAGTTCAATATGAAAATTTCTTGCTAAATCCTTGATTTTGGATGATCAAATGTTGTTGGATTGTTAAAGTGCATGTTTTAAAAGTGTTACTAGTATCATTAGCTTCGTTTTGATGTATAGGTTGATTAAGGAAACTCCAAGAACATGAATAATGATTTTGTGAACTTGGATTAGGGTTTGATGAGCTTTACATGAACTTTTGATGCGTCAAATGCTATGAGATATTGTTGTTAAGTGTTTTGTTGCAATGTGTGTTTGATTACCTTCGAAACGGCATAACATACATGTAAATTGGTTGCCCGAATCATAAAATGCGTTTTTGGAACTTGAACTTTGATTATGAATGTTTAATTACGGTTTTTGGTTGTTGTAAGTGGAAGTTTGATTGATGAAATGTGCTTAGTTGTATTCCTCGTCAAAATACCTTTCCAACGATATATGATAGGCATTATAAGTGTTTGCGGGTCAAGAGTTGGGTTGGAAAAGGTTTTGGTTCGTGCATACTTTGAAAAACTGACCAGAATTCTCTGCCCAGATGGTGGCGCGGCGCGCCCCATCCCCGCGCGGCGCGCGGATTGGCCTGGTCAGATTCTGACCTCTTTGTCCCGTTTCACGTGAAATGTTTGACTAGCTACCGACCTCCGATTCACATGAAACTTGTTCTAATATACTTGTATATGAATAATTAGCATAGAAAAATAGTTCGGGACCCGACCCGAACGCGTTGACTTTTTCGTTGACTTTGACCAAGTTTGACTTTTAGTCAAACTTAACCAAACTTTTATACAATCATTCTAACATGCTTTTATACTTGTTTCTTGTATGAAACTTGACAACGTGATTCACATGCTATACTTAATCGAGTCGTAACGAGCCATAGGACTAATTGAACACATTTCACCCGACCTTGTGTCGTAACCGGTTAATTGATATAACTTACTTGTTTAGGTCAAGGCTAAGCAACTTTCATGCACACGTTTACTTGTTGAAGTACCTTTATACTCGTGCACTCGAGGTGAGATCATAGTCCCACCTTTTCAACAACTTTTATACTTTTAAATCGTGGGCTGAGAAAACATATACTTTGTTACATCTTGTACTACTTACTTTTATGTTTTGAACACAAGTGTGAAAACAAACATTCCACGTGCGAGTTAGAACAAAAATGCCTCAATTCGATTATCATTAGTTACACTTGCAGGGTGTAAGCGAGAACTTATATTGTGTGGCCATACGGGTTTAACAAACCCTCATTCGGACGGTTCGCTACCGTTATGCGGATGAAATATATTTTTGTGTTTTAGTGTGGGTTCTAGCACTGTGTGATGGGGTAACGTTGGTTAAGTTTTGATAATTGAGTGCTCGCGTATAACAACACTTTTGGAATGCAAATGATTTGGATAATCTACGTTATGGAAATACAAAATCTTGTGGTTCAAAAACAACGTTTAATACTTACTAAACCTATGATTTCACCAACGTTTTCGTTGACAGATTTCTATGTTTTTCTCAGGTCTTGCACGATATGTGATACATGCTTCCGCTCACTATTTGATACTTGCATCCGATGTCGAGTATACATGCATTTCATGGAGCGCCTTTTGACTTTACTTTAAACCGTGTCGCCTAGATTTCAATCGTACTTATAACGTTGTAACTTAACTTTTGGTTGAACAATTCTTGTAAACTTTGAAACAATCTTTATTTTGAAATGAAGGCGACATATTTTGGTCAAACGTTATCTTAAAGACTTATAATCAGGTAATGGGACCCACGTAGCCGACGCCGTCACTTGACGATTTGTCGGGGTCGCTACAAGTGGTATCAGAGCCTTGGTTGTAGGGATTTAGAGTTCATTTGTGTCCACCCCGAGTCATAGGGTACATAGGTGAATCTAGACTACAACCGGCATATAGACTGAAGTAGGGATTACTTGACTAATTGTGCATTTATACTCGAACTCTTCTATCATATCTAACTCGTATTCGATCTTGATCTTACGTTGATAAATTTGGTTGACGCGCCACTTTGACTTTATGAAGTAATGTTAAATGCACATGAGAATCAGGGTAATATAATTTCCGGGATTATATTACGGTGATTCACATGGACGTTCCGACATTATGACATAAAGAATTTAAGGCGAGTCAAGGAAAATTTTCTCTACATCATCATTCCCTATCATGATTAGTATTATTGAGAATACTAATCAACGATATTCTTGTGTCTTGAAGGAACAATGCTTCCCCGTCGCGGACCACGTAATGAAACTTCCGAACAAGCTTTTCAACGCATGATAGCCACCGCCATAGGTGCGGCTATGGCTAGTATCTCCTCCGACATCAATAACAACCACAACCACAACAACCATGGAACTGGTAATTCAAACGAGGGTTGCTCCTACAAAACTTTCATGGGGTGCAAACCTCACACCTTCGATGGGACCGGAGGACCGGTTGTGCTCACCCGATGGTTTGAGCAAACAGAAGCCGTTTTTAGCATAAGCGGTTGTCGGGACCAAGACAAAGTCAAATATTCCACCCACACTTTTGCCGGTATCGCCCTCACATGGTGGAATACGTATGTGCTGTCGGTGGGTATCGATGAAGCCCACACACTCTCATGGGCCGACTTAAAGAAAAAGATGATCACCGAATACTTCCCGCGCGAAGAGACCCGTAAGCTCGAACACGAACTAAGAACTTTAAAAGCGGTCGGGAATGACCTAAAGGCATATAATCAACGATTTTCTGAGCTATCCTTGATGTGCCCAAACCTCGTGACCCCCGAACCTCTAAGGGTTGAACTTTACATGGATGGTCTTCCCAAGAGCATCAAACAAGGAGTAATGTCATCCAAACCCAATAATCACCAAGAGGCCCTGAATATGGCCCGTCAATTGATCGAAACGGTAGACGAGATTGAAGTGCCGGCACCTAAAGCTGAGGATGAGTCGGGTGACAACAAAAGAAAAAGGGAAGCCCCCCAATCGAGTAACTACAACAACAACTTTTCCAAGGAACCTCTCACCCCCGTCAGCAAGAAAAGTTATACCGGGACACGACCTTTTTGCAACAAATGCCACAAGCATCATTTTGGTGAATGTGGCAAGCTAATTTGCCATCGGTGCCAAGGTAGTGGTCATATTGCCAAGTATTGTGGAAGTACCGCCCCCGTCACTCAAAAGGGGCCCGACGCACCAAAGCCGAGTATTTGCTACAAATGTGGCCAATCGGGTCATTTTAGGAATGAATGCCCAAAGAATAAAGCAAAAACCAACGCGCGCCGTTGAACTTACAACATCGACACCTAGGATGCCCGAGACGATGATGGACTAGTCACGGGTACGTTTCTTCACAACAAACCGTATATTTCATACTTGTTCGATTCGATTACCGCTAGACGTTTTACAACCAATACTTTGACTTGTACTCATTACCTTCCATCTTTTCCCCTAGATACTATTTAGGCGATTTAAGCGACCAACGGAAAAATATTGTGTGCCTATAAATGTTATCGGAGGATATACGTTAAGAAATTGAACTCGACACCAATAGAACTAAGGAACTCAAAACCTATTCATTAAGGAGAAATTGTTGCCCTACATTTATGTATAGATTATTGTGAACTAAGAAATTTTCGGTTGGAAACCGATACCCTCTCCCTCGCATCCATGACCTCATGATTTTTGCACGAATCCCGTATGTTCCAAATCGACCTCCGTTCCGGTTATCACCAATTGGGGGTTAAGGGAGACGATGTCTCCTAAGCCATTTTCCGAGCTCGCAACGTTAGTTGTAAATCCCTCTTAGTACCGTTTGATTTATTTAGGACTCCGTCCGTATTCATGAACCTCCTAAACCGCGTATGCAAATTCATATAGACTAATCTGTTATCGTATTTATAGATGACATCTTAACTTATTCAAGTAAAGAAGGAAAACGAACAACATCACCATCTTACGCTCTAACTTTTGAGAAAAGAGCAACTTTATACCAAATTCTCCGAGTGAGAATTTCTGTTGAACGAAGTCCAATTTTCTAGACCATGATGTTAATGGTCAAGACATTACAATCAATCTCGAAATCAAGCCACATGTAATCAGGAAACTCTCCCAACTCAGACTTGTATTCGTAAAAATCTTAGATCTCACCGGTTGTTACCGAAGATTCATTTCTGACTTTTCTCGTGTTACACAACTTTAAACCTCTTCATGTCTGAGCCTTGAACGTGATTCTTCACACCAACATTTCTAGTTAAAATCGTATAGCAACAGATGGAACTCGAACATGGAAATATTTCTATTTGAACGCCGAAAGGCATACTCTCTCGACTCAAAAAAAAAAAAAAAAAAAAAAAAAAAAAAATCAACATAACTAAAATTCGTTATTTTACACGAAGAATTCGAATACTAAATTGTGGATCCGATCAAACTTCTCGTCATCACGTACCACACTACATACCTCTGTTATTTCACCGTCACCGTCTGATATTACTGGAATTTAAGATAACACACAATCCAACGATACTTCACTTTTCTTTGACTTAACGCCCTTGTGTTTCTGATAATCGGTCAACTATTATTCAACCCCGAACTATACAACTACGTGTACTACCTCGTTTCTCTTTCAGACTTCAACTTTTGACAACTAGAGGCACGTTATGGCAACCTCGAGATGCAAGCTCATCCTATTCTAAGTCCTCATTTCACTCCTATCTTTATCGCTCGCATTTCCGTTTAAAGAAATTCCTCATATTACCTAAGTATTCGCCACGAGGGTGAATAGTCCTAACGAACATTTTTCGAACCCTAACTAACTTGTTCAAACGTATCTTAAGAGATTCTATTCCAACACGGCGTATCTTTGTCAATTAGTCCGTATCGAAATACTCGTTTCACTTCTAGTTTTACAAGAAACCTTGGAGACCCGTTTAGACATGAGTACCGCGTACCACCCACAAACCGACGAACCGAGCAAACGAACGATTTACGTCTTGGAAAGACATGTCACAAACTCGTATTGTCACCTTTAGTAGATCACTCTTACAACAGTAGTTACCACTCGTGTGTTCACGCGCACTTTCCGAAACCCTATATGACCGCTAATGTCATACCCATGTTCATTTAACCAAAGCATCAACCACCGAAATCTGAACTCCATCAAGAAACAACAATTGAAATCATTCAAATCCGAGGAGGGCTCGAGACGATCCGTAGTTGCCAGAAGAGTTATACCAAACTTAGATGAAAACCTCACAAATCCCAGTGTGTAACCGCGTAATATTGAGAAACCGCACCTTGGAAAGGTGTAATCCATTTTGGGGAATCAAGAAAGGTTATAACCGCAATATTGAACCTTTTGAAACCTTGGGGCGTATTGGAGCCGCTTCCTACCATTTAGAACGGCCGACTCAATTAAGTTTCCGTTTACCCTACATTTCGTGTAACAAACTTAGAAACGTGTCCTGCGGAACAGGAACGTGCAATCCTTCTAGATGCACCAACTATTGATGACAAACTCCTCCTCATAGGAAAAACCGGCTGAACTTTTGGATCGTAAAACCAAGCCCTAATACAACGTAACACCCCGACTATCCGGATTCGTGGAATGTCCAAGAAAGTACCTTCAATCATTCGTAGAGTTACTACACTAAGTCTCGAGTAAGAGACATCGACTATTACTTCCAACTAAATTTCGGGACGAAATTTCTTTTGAGGTGTGGATAATGTAACATCCCGCATTTTTTCGTTAAATTATTTTTAACGCCGTCTTTTTCTTTTTAAATAATACCCTTCGTATCTAGATTCGTATCCTTTGTTATGTAACGTTTTAAATATTCTCGTTATCGGATTTCAATATCTCCCGTACTCCCGTGTAACTTAAAATATTCGATCGGTTAAATCCCGCACCCGCTTTGAAACTCAAGGGACCGGAGTTGCCAAATGGGCAAACTAGTTGACTAGGTCAACTAGTCAACCCATTTTTCTTTCCATCATCTCCCTCATCTCTTTTCTCTCCATCTCAAGAACATACACACAAACCCATTCCATTCATTCATCATCTAAATTCAATCTTGGAAGCTCACAACAAATCCGACTACATATTCTTAATCCTCTCGTCATTCTCTACGATTTGATACTAACTTCATCGATTTTGGGTAACATTTCTAAAACTCTAGATTTCTCTAAATTCGTGTTTTTGACTTGAAATGTTGTTAATTAGTGTCTATGGCTCATTGTGATGTCGTGTATGTAATTTGTATGCTCGATTCGTTGTTTTTGGTGTAACTAGTTCAATATGAAAATTTCTTGCTAAATCCTTGATTTTGGATGATCAAATGTTGTTGGATTGTTAAAGTGCATGTTTTAAAAGTGTTACTAGTATCATTAGCTTCGTTTTGATGTATAGGTTGATTAAGGAAACTCCAAGAACATGAATAATGATTTTGTGAACTTGGATTAGGGTTTGATGAGCTTTACATGAACTTTTGATGCGTCAAATGCTATGAGATATTGTTGTTAAGTGTTTTGTTGCAATGTGTGTTTGATTACCTTCGAAACGGCATAACATACATGTAAATTGGTTGCCCGAATCATAAAATGCGTTTTTGGAACTTGAACTTTGATTATGAATGTTTAATTACGGTTTTTGGTTGTTGTAAGTGGAAGTTTGATTGATGAAATGTGCTTAGTTGTATTCCTCGTCAAAATACCTTTCCAACGATATATGATAGGCATTATAAGTGTTTGCGGGTCAAGAGTTGGGTTGGAAAAGGTTTTGGTTCGTGCATACTTTGAAAAACTGACCAGAATTCTCTGCCCAGATGGTGGCGCGGCGCGCCCCATCCCCGCGCGGCGCGCGGATTGGCCTGGTCAGATTCTGACCTCTTTGTCCCGTTTCACGTGAAATGTTTGACTAGCTACCGACCTCCGATTCACATGAAACTTGTTCTAATATACTTGTATATGAATAATTAGCATAGAAAAATAGTTCGGGACCCGACCCGAACGCGTTGACTTTTTCGTTGACTTTGACCAAGTTTGACTTTTAGTCAAACTTAACCAAACTTTTATACAATCATTCTAACATGCTTTTATACTTGTTTCTTGTATGAAACTTGACAACGTGATTCACATGCTATACTTAATCGAGTCGTAACGAGCCATAGGACTAATTGAACACATTTCACCCGACCTTGTGTCGTAACCGGTTAATTGATATAACTTACTTGTTTAGGTCAAGGCTAAGCAACTTTCATGCACACGTTTACTTGTTGAAGTACCTTTATACTCGTGCACTCGAGGTGAGATCATAGTCCCACCTTTTCAACAACTTTTATACTTTTAAATCGTGGGCTGAGAAAACATATACTTTGTTACATCTTGTACTACTTACTTTTATGTTTTGAACACAAGTGTGAAAACAAACATTCCACGTGCGAGTTAGAACAAAAATGCCTCAATTCGATTATCATTAGTTACACTTGCAGGGTGTAAGCGAGAACTTATATTGTGTGGCCATACGGGTTTAACAAACCCTCATTCGGACGGTTCGCTACCGTTATGCGGATGAAATATATTTTTGTGTTTTAGTGTGGGTTCTAGCACTGTGTGATGGGGTAACGTTGGTTAAGTTTTGATAATTGAGTGCTCGCGTATAACAACACTTTTGGAATGCAAATGATTTGGATAATCTACGTTATGGAAATACAAAATCTTGTGGTTCAAAAACAACGTTTAATACTTACTAAACCTATGATTTCACCAACGTTTTCGTTGACAGATTTCTATGTTTTTCTCAGGTCTTGCACGATATGTGATACATGCTTCCGCTCACTATTTGATACTTGCATCCGATGTCGAGTATACATGCATTTCATGGAGCGCCTTTTGACTTTACTTTAAACCGTGTCGCCTAGATTTCAATCGTATTTATAACGTTGTAACTTAACTTTTGGTTGAACAATTCTTGTAAACTTTGAAACAATCTTTATTTTAAAATGAAGGCGACATATTTTGGTCAAACGTTATCTTAAAGACTTATAATCAGGTAATGGGACCCACGTAGCCGACGCCGTCACTTGACGATTTGTCGGGGTCGCTACATCAGGTATGTCTCAAACTATAAAACCTTCATGTCTTAGGTCCACTCAACCTCGTATGCTAGGTTGTTGGTGGACTCTCAAATCGGCCACCCTGTCAAAATCGAAACGATACCGATGGTTATCTACGACTAAGTGTCAGAGGTTCGAATATTGTTAGTCCTTAAACCCCTTTATGCACTCAAATGTAGGTTCACCTTGACCCCGTGAAAATATGCTTGATCATATCCCACCACCAGCTAAAAAACGTTGCTGCTTTTATAAATTCTTGATTTTATTGTTCGAGTATTTTTAGCCGGTTTTTTTATTTCTGTAGATTCATAACCTTATTTTTATTTTTGTTTCAAAATTTAAAATTGAATGCGAATTTATGAGAGTGTAGTTTCATTTTGATGATAATTAATGGCCGCAAAACACATATTTGAGGTCACTACATTCCCCATAAAATCGGGTAAAATTTTATGAAGAATTTTCAATTGCAGATTAGGCCCATATTCTCAAAATAACTAAAAAGTGGCGCTACGAGCAAGACTTTCTTAAGGCTTTCCCCCGTTCGAAGTAGTTTAGATACCAAGAATGACAATTTACTATTTTTAAAGGTAAATTTGCACTTTTAGATCTGACAATAAGTAATATCTTCACATGTGAATTGTTGTGCCTGTTTAAATACCACTATGGTACTTGTTTTTATTTAATATTGTATTTAGATACATCGAGAATCATGTTGGGGCTACTATCTCACAACTAGCAAGAGGACCTTGCTATTTTTATAATGTCTTGGTTTTATTGTTCGAGTTTTTTTAGACGCTTTTTTATTTCTCTAGATTCATAACCTTATTTTTATTTTTGTTTCTAAATTTCATATTGAATGCGAATATGTGAGATTGTAGTTTCATTTTGATCATAATTAATGACCCCAAAATACATATTTGAAGTCACTACATTTCCCACAAAATCGGGCAAAATTTTGTGGAGAATTTTCGAAAAAATTTTCAATTGCGGATTAGGCCCATATTCGCAAGATAATTAGAAAACGGAATTACGAGCAAGACTTCCTTAAGGCTTTTCCCCGTTCGAAGGAGTTTTGATGCCAAAAATAACATTTTACTATTTTTAAAGGTGAATTTTGCACTTTTAGATTTTACGATAAGTAATACCTTCACATGTGAATTGTTGTGCCTGTTTAAATACCACTATATTACTTGTTTTTATTTAATATTATATTTAGGTACATCGAGAATCATCTTAAGGCTACTTTCTCACCACTAGCTACAAAACGTTGCTGCTTTTATAACATTTTTGTTTTATTGTTAGAGTATTTTTAGCCCTTTTTTATTTCTCCAGATTCATAACCTTATTTTTGTTTTTGTTTCTAAATTTCAAATTGAATGAAAATATATGAGAGTTTTGTTTATTTTTGAAGATAATAAATGGCCCCAAAACACATATTTGAAGTCACTACATTCCCCACAAAATCGGGCAAAATTTTGTGGAGAATTTTCTGAAAAATTTTCAATTGCAGATTAGGCTCATATTCGCAAGATAACTAGAAAACGACGCTACGAGCAAAACTTCCTTAAGGCTTTCCCCCGTTTGAAGTAGTTTAGATGCCAAAAATGACATTTTAGTATTTTTAAACTTGAATTTTTCACTTTTAGATCTTACGATAATTAATACCTTCATAAGTGAATTATTGTGCCTACTTAAATACCACTATGATACTTGTTTTTATTTAATATTGTATTTAGGTACATCGCGTATCATTTTGGGGCTACTATCTCACCACTAGCTACAATATGTTGCTGCTTTTATAACGTCTTGATTTTTTTGGTCGAGTATTTTTAGTCGCTTTTTTATTTCTCTAGATTCATAACCTAATTTTTGTGTTTGTTTTAAAATTCATATTGAATGCGAATGTATGAGAGTGTAGTTTTGTTTTGATGATAATTAATGGCCGCAAAAACACTTATTTAATGTCACTATATTTCCCACAAAATTGGGCAAAATTTTGTGAAGAAATTTCCGAAAAATTATCAATTGCAGATTAGGCCCATATTCCCAAGATAACTAGAAAACGTTGCAACGATCAAAACTTCTGTAAGGCTTGCCCCCGTTCAAAGCAGTTTATATACCGAAAATGACATTTTACTATTTTTAAAGGTGCATTTTGCACTTGTAGATCTTACGATAAGTAATACATTCACATGTAAATTGTTGTGCCTGTTTAAATACCACTATGATAGTTTATTTATTTAATATTGTATTTACGTACATCGAGAATCATTTTGGGGCTACTATCTCACCACTAGCTACAAAACGTTGCTGCTTTTATAACATTTTGGTCTTATTGTTCGTGTATTTTTAGCCGCTTTTTATTTTTCTAGTTTCATAACCTCATTTTTATTTTTGTTTCTAAATTTCATATTGAATGCGAATATATGAGAGTTTAGTTTCATTTTGATGATAATTAATGGTCGCAAAACACATATTTGAAGTCTATACATTCTCCACAAAATCGGACAAAATTTTGTGAAGAATTTTTCGAATAATTTTCAATTACAGATTAGGCCCATGTTCTCAAGATTACTAGAAAACGGCACTACGAGCAAGAATTCGTTAAGGCTTTCCCACGTTCGAAGAAGTTTATATACCGAAAATGATATTTTACTATTTTTAAAGGTGAATTTTGTACTTTTAGATCTTACAATAAGTAATACCTTCACACGTGAATAGTTGTGCCTATTTAAATACCACTATGATACTTGTTTTTATTTAATATTGTATGTAGGTACATCGAGGATCATCTTAGTGCTACTATCTCACAACTAGCTACAAAACGTTGCTGCTTTCATAACGTCTTAGTTTTATGGTTCAAGTATTTTTAGCTGTATTTTTATTTCTCTAGATTCATAACCTTATTTTTATATTTGTTTCTAAATTTCATATTGAATGCGAATACATGAGAGTATAATTTCATTTTGATGATAATTAATGGCCGCAAAACACATATTTGAAGTCACTACATTCCCCACAAAATCGAGCAAAATTTTGTGGAAAATTTTTCAAAAAATATTCATTTGCAGATTAAGCCCATATTCTCAAGATAACCAGAAAATGACACTACAAGCAAAAATTCCTTAAGGCTTTCCCCCGTTTGAAGCAGTTTAGATGCCGAAATGACATTTTACTATTTTTAAAGGTGAATTTTGCACATTTAGATCTTACGATATGTAATACCTTCACATGATAATTGTTGTGCCTGTTTAAATACCACTATGATACTTGTTTTTGTTTGATATTATTTTTAGGTACATCGCTAATCATTTTGGGGCTACTATCTCACCACCAGCTACAAAACGTTGCTGCTTTTATAACGTCTTGGTTTTATTTTTCAAGTATTTTTAGCCGCTTTTTTATTTCTCTAGATTCATAACCTTATTTTTGTTTTTCTTTCTATATTTCATATTGAATGCGAATATATGAGAGTGTAATTTCATTTTGATGATAATTAATGGCTGCGAAACACATATTTGAAGTCACTACATTCCTCACAAAATCGGGCAAAAATTTATGGAGAATTTTGCGAAAAATTTTCAATTGAAGATTAGGCCCATATTCTCAAGATAACTATAAAATGGTGCTACGAGCAAGTCTTCCTTAAGGCTTTCCCCCGTTCGAAGCAGTTTAGATGCCGAGAATGAGATTTTACTATTTTTAAAGGTGAATTTTGTACTTTTAGATCTTACGTAAGTAATACCTGCACATGTGAATTGTTGTGTCTGTTTAAATACCACTATGATATTTGTTTTTATTTAATATTGTATTTAGGTACATCGAGAATCATGTCGGGGCTACTATCTCACAACTAGCCAAAAAACCTTGTTGCTTTTATAACGTCTTGGTTTTATTGTTCGAGTATTTTTGGCCGCTTTTTTATTTCTCTAGATTCATAACCTTATTTTTGTTTTTGTTACTAAATTTTATATTGAATGTGAATATATGAGATTTTAGTTTCGTTTTGATTCTAATCAATGGCCCCAAAATACATGTTTGAAGTCACTAAATTTCCCACAAAATCGGGCAAAATTTTGTGGAAAATTTTCCGAAAAATTTTCAATTGTGGATTAGGCTCATATTCGCAAGATAACTAGAAAACGGCACTACGATCAAGACTTCCTTAAGGCTTTCCCCCGTTCGAAGCAGTTTAGATGCCGAAAATGACATTTTACTATTTTTAAAGGTGAATTTTGCACTTTTAGATCTTACGATAAGTAATACCTTCACATGTGAATTGTTGTACCGGTTTAAATACCAATATGATACTTGTTTTTATTTAATATTGTATTTGGGTACATCCAAAATCATTTTGGGGTTACTATCTCACCACTAGCTACAAAACGTTGCTGCTTTTTATAACGTCTTGGTTTTATAGTTCGTGCATTTTTAGCCGCTTTTTTATTTCTCTAGATTAATAACCTTATTTTTATTTTTGTTTCTAAATTGCTTATTGAATGCGAATATATGAGAGTGCACTTTCGTTTTGAAGATAATTAATGGCCGCAAAACACACATTTGAAGTCACTACACTCCCCACAAAATCGGGCAAAATTTTGTGGAGAATGTTCTAAAAAATTTCAATTGCAGATTAGACCCATATTCTCAAAATAACTAGAAAACAGAGCTACGAGCAAAACTTCCTTAAGGCTTTCCCCTGTTTGAAGAAGTTTAGATGCCGAAAATAACATTTTAGTATTTTTAAAGGTGAATTTTGCACTTTTAGACATTACGATATGTAATACCTTCACATGTGAATTGTTGTGCCTGTTTAAATACCACTATGATACTTTTTATTATTTAATATTATATTTAGGTTCATCGAGAATCATTTTGAGGCTACTATCTCACCACCAGCTAAAAAACGTTGCTGCTTTTATAACTTCTTGGTTTTATTGTTCGAGTATTTTTAGCCGGTTTTTTTATTTCTGTAGATTCATAACCTTATTTTTGTTTTTGTTTCTAAATTTAAAATTGAATGCGAATTTATGAGAGTGTAGTTTCGTTTTGATGATAATTAATGGCCGCAAAACACATATTTGAGGTCACTACATTCCCCATAAAATCGGGCAAAATTTTGTGAAGAATTTTCAATTGCAGATTAGGCCCATATTCTCAAGATAACTAAAAAGTGGCGCTACGAGCAAGACTTTCTTAAGACTTTCCCCCGTTCGAAGCAGTTTAGATACCAAGAATGACAATTTACTATTTTTAAAGGTAAATTTGCACTTTTAGATCTGACAATAAGTAATATCTTCACATGTGAATTGTTGTGCCTGTTTAAATACCACTATGATACTTGTTTTTATTTAATATTGTATTTAGGTACATCGAGAATCATGTTGGGCTACTATCTCACAACTAGCAAGAGGACCTTGCTGTTTTTATAACGTCTTGGTTTTATTGTTCGAGTATTTTTAGCCGCTTTTTTATTTCTCTAGATTCATAACCTTATTTTTGTTTTTGTTTCTAAATTTCATATTGAATGCGAATATGTGAGATTGTAGTTTCATTTTGATCATAATTAATGACCCCAAAACACATATTTGAAGTCACTACATTTCCCACAAAATCGGGCAAAATTTTGTGGAGAATTTTCTGAAAAATTTTCAATTGCGGATTAGGCCCATATTCGCAAGATAAGTAGAAAAAAAAATTACGAGCAAGACTTCCTTAAGGCTTTTCCCCGTTCGAAGAAGTTTAGATGCCGAAAATGACATTTTACTATTTTTAAAGGTGAATTTTGCACTTTTAGATTTTACGATAAGTAATACCTTCACATGTGAATTGTTGTGCCTGTTTAAATACCACTATATTACTTGTTTTTATTTAATATTATATTTAGGTACATCGAGAATCATCTTGGGGCTACTATCTCACCACTAGCTACAAAACGTTGCTGCTTTTATAACGTTTTTGTTTTATTGTTCGAGTATTTTTAGCCTTTTTTTATTTCTCCAGATTCACAACCTTATTTTTGTTTTTGTTTCTAAATTTCAAATTGAATGCAAATATATGAGAGTTTAGTTTATTTTTGAAGATAATAAATGGCGCCAAAACACATATTTGAAGTCACTACATTCCCCATAAAATCGGGAAAAATTTTGTGGAGAATTTTCTGAAAAATTTTCAATTGCAGATTAGGCTCATATTCGCAAGATAACTAGAAAACGACGCTACGAGCAAAACTTCCTTAAGGCTTTCCCCCGTTTGAAGTAGTTTAGATGTCAAAAATGACATTTTAGTATTTTTAAAGACAAAATTGCTGAAATGGTCCCTGTGGTTTGTACCAAAATGCTGATTTAATCCCTAGGGTTTTTTTTTGATGGATTTCGTCCCTGTGGTATGCAAATCGAACTGAAATAGTCCCTTACACTAACGGTCGTTCAAAAATTCCGTTAAATCAAGTCACATGCTATGCACATGAGGGTATTTTAGGCATATTAATTATTCTCTTTTATTTTATCCTTTAATTCATCACCTATCTTCATCTTCCCCAAATTAACACCATTTAAAACCCTAAAAACTAAAACCAAATTAAAATCACTAGATCCCTTCACTAATATCACCTCTCCTTCTATTTCTCCTAAAAACACCCGATTCACCTATCCTTTTATTTCTCCAAAACAATTACGGTAGATTCAACCACCACCACCACCACCACCGATCTCATCTTTTAAATCCACACCACCGATGCCATCCCCTAAACCCACACCACTGATGTCAACCACTTGAGATTCCGAATTCAAGTTCGGACTGTTCCTGATTCGTGCTCAGATCTGAAGCATTTGTAACAATTGGAAGTTGCAGCAGCAACGAGTAATACTCGATCCCATCACCACCACGCCACCAACAACCCCACCACCCTCTCCAGTTCCGGCACCATCACCGCCGCAACAAAGATTCTGGCTCCAGATTTGTCGCAAGAAACATTCGAGTGACCAGATCTTCAATGGGTTTGTAATTCTTTATTTGATATACACATACCTTTAAATTTGTGTTACCAATGTTTCAGGCATGCTCCTGGTTTAGAAAAATCAAGTGAGATTGGAGTTATAAATAATAATTGAAAGTAATAGCAAAAGATGTGAAAATGCTAAAATTAAAGATTAGTGAAATTATGTTCCAAGGAATCAAGGCAACTTTATTGAAGATGCTAATCGAGAACAAAAGAGAACCTAATTTGATGAATTGAAGTGAAAATGACGAAAAATATTTGAAAAATAGAATTAGAAATCAACGGGAATTAGAGAGAGTTTGTGAAATTAATGTGGGAAAACAACATCATTTTACCAACGAAGTTGCAAAATCAAGAAATTTAAGGTAACATTTGCAAGAACAATGACTATTGTGTCGGGTGTATATCGCATTTTGTGTCTGTACGTATATATGGTATGATATATATGTATATTTATAATTTGTTATGGGTTTTAATTTGTGGGTTTTGTGGAAGAATCATGTTTGGATATAATGTAATCGGTGAATTTCGTTTCATTTTTATAATGTGTTTTTTTTTCTTTTAATGAGTGAATTGGTGATGAATTCGTTAATTAGTGTATGTACTGGATTTGTTTATCTCATTTGGACAAAATTGATGATTTGGTGAATTTAGTTGATGGTGTCCTGATCTTTTTTTATGAAGAAAGAAGATGAGAATTGATGTGTTTATAGCGATGAATATTTATATTTGGAGTTGTTACAAATCACAGGGGCCATTTCAGCAATTTTGTGACAAATCACAGGGACCATTTCAGCAATATTGTAAATAAATGAAAGAAACTGACGAAAATACCCTCACATGTCTGGCACATGACTGGAGTTAACGGCATTTTTTGACGGCCGTCGGTCAGAGGGACTAAATCAGCAACTTTTACAAACCACCGGGACCAAATCCATAAAAAAAAGCACAGGGACTAAACCAGCGTTTTGGTACAAACCACAGGGACTATTTCAGCAATTTTGTCATTTTTAAACTTGAATTTTTCACTTTTAGATCTTACGATAATTAATACCTTCACAAGTGAATTATTGTGCCTACTTAAATACCACTAAGATACATGTTTTTATTTAATATTGTATTTAGGTACATCGCGTATCATTTTGGGGCTACTATCTCACCACTAGCTACAATATGTTGCTGCTTTTATAACGTCTTGGTTTTTTTGGTCGAGTATTTTTAGTCGCTTTTTTATTTCTCTAGATTCATAACCTAATTTTTGTGTTTGTTTTAAAATTCATATTGAATGCGAATGTATGAGAGTGTAGTTTCATTTTGATGATAATTAATGGCCGCAAAAACACTTATTTAAAGTCACTATATTCCCCACAAAATCGGGCAAAATTTTGTGAAGAAATTTCTGAAAAATTATCAATTGCAGATTAGGCCCATATTCCCAAGATAACTAGAAAACGTTGCTATGATCAAAACTTCCGTAAGGCTTGCCCCCGTTCAAAGCAGTTTATATACTGAAAATGACATTTTACTATTTTTAAAGGTGCATTTTGCACTTGTAGATCTTACGATAAGTAATACATTCACATATAAATTGTTGTGCCTGTTTAAATACCACTATGATAGTTTATTTATTTAATATTGTATTTAGGTACATCGAGAATCATTTTGGGTCTACTATCTCACCACTAGCTACAAAACGTTGCTGCTTTTATAACGTTTTGGTCTTATTGTTCGTGTATTTTTAGCCGCTTTTTATTTTTCTAGTTTCATAACCTCATTTTTGTTTTGTTTCTAAATTTCATATTGAATGCGAATATATGAGAGTGTAGTTTCATTTTGATGATAATTAATGGTCGCAAAACACATATTTGAAGTCTATACATTCTCCACAAAATCGGACAAAATTTTGTGAAGAATTTTTCGAATAATTTTCAATTACAGATTAGGCCCATGTTCTCAAGATTACTAGAAAACGGCACTACGAGCAAGAATTTCTTAAGGCTTTCCCACGTTCGAAGAAGTTTAGATACCAAAAATGATATTTTACTATTTTTAAAGGTGAATTTTGTACTTTTAGATCTTACAATAAGTAATACCTTCACATGTGAATAGTTGTGCCTATTTAAATACCACTATGATAATTGTTTTTATTTAATATTGTTTATAGGTACATCGAGCATCATCTTAGTGCTACTATCTCACAACTAGCTACAAAACGTTGCTGCTTTCATAACGTCTTGGTTTTATGGTTCGAGTATTTTTAGCCGAATTTTTATTTCTCTAGATTCATAACCTTATTTTTGTATTTGTTTCTAAATTTCATATTGAATGCGAATACATGAGAGTATAATTTTATTTTGATGATAATTAATGGCCGCAAAACACATATTTGAAGTCACTACATTCCTCACAAAATCGAGCAAAATTTTGTGGAAAATTTTTCAAAAAATATTCATTTGCAGATTAAGCCCATATTCTCAAGATTACCAGAAAACGACGCTACAAGCAAAAATTCCTTAAGGCTTTCCCCCGTTCGAAGCAGTTTAGATGCCAAAATGACATTTTACTATTTTTAAAGGTGAATTTTGCACATTTAGATCTTACGATATGTAATACCTTCACATGAGAATTGTTGTGCCTGTTTAAATACCACTATGATACTTGTTTTTGTTTGATATTATTTTTAGGTACATCGCTAATCATTTTGGGGCTACTATCTCACCACCAGCTACAAAACGTTGCTGCTTTTATAACGTCTTGATTTTATTGTTCAAGTATTTTTAGCCGCTTTTTTATTTCTCTAGATTCATAACCTTATTTTTGTTTTCATTTCTATATTTCATATTGAATGAGAATATATGAGAGTGTATTTTTGTTTTGATGATAATTAATGGCTGCGAAACACATATTTGAAGACACTACATTCCCCACAAAATCGGGCAAAATTTATGGAGAATTTTGCGAAAAATTTTCAATTGAAGATTAGGCCCATATTCTCAAGATAACTATAAAATGGTGCTACGAGCAAGTCTTCCTTAAGGCTTTCCCCCGTTCGAAGCAGTTTAGATGCCGAGAATGAGATTTTACTATTTTTAAAGGTGAATTTTGCACTTTTAGATCTTACGTAAGTAATACCTGCACATGTGAATTGTTGTGTCTGTTTAAATATCACTATGATATTTGTTTTTATTTAATATTGTATTTAGGTACATCGAGAATCATGTCGGGGCTACTATCTCACAACTAGCCAAAAAAACCTTGCTGCTTGTATAACGTCTTGGTTTTATTGTTCGAGTATTTTTGGCCGCTTTTTTATTTCTCTAGATTCATAACCTTATTTTTGTTTTTGTTACTAAATTTTATATTGAATGTGAATATATGAGATTTTAGTTTCGTTTTGATTCTAATCAATGGCCCCAAAATACATGTTTGAAGTCACTAAATTTCGCACAAAATCGGGCAAAATTTTGTGGAAAATTTTTCGAAAAATTCTCAATTGTAGATTAGGCCCATATTCGCAAGATAACTAGAAAACGGCACTACGAGCAAGAC
The DNA here is from genome assembly GCF_046630445.1 of Rutidosis leptorrhynchoides. NCBI lineage: Eukaryota > Viridiplantae > Streptophyta > Magnoliopsida > Asterales > Asteraceae > Rutidosis > Rutidosis leptorrhynchoides. The sequence goes on from NC_092334.1 coordinate 64,348,242, forward strand.
TTCCTTAAGGCTTTCCCCCGTTCGAAGCAGTTTAGATGCCGAAAATGACATTTTACTATTTTAAAGGTGAATTTTGCACTTTTAGATCTTACGATAAGTAATACCTTCACATGTGAATTGTTGTACCGGTTTAAATACCAATATGATACTTGTTTTTATTTAATATTGTATTTGGGTACATCCAAAATCATTTTGGGGTTACTATTTCACCACTAGCTACAAAACGTTGCTGCTTTTTATAACGTCTTAGTTTTATTGTTCGTGCATTTTTAGCCGCTTTTTTATTTCTCTAGATTCATAACCTTATTTTTGTTTTTGTTTCTAAATTGCTTATTGAATGCGAATATATGAGAGTGTACTTTCATTTTGAAGATAATTAATGGCCGCAAAACACACATTTGAAGTCACTACATTCCCCACAAAATCGGGCAAAATTTTGTGGAGAATTTTCTGAAAAATTTCAATTGCAGATTAGGCCCATATTCTCAAGATAACTAGAAAACGGAGCTACGAGCAAAACTTCCTTAAGGCTTTTCCCCGTTTGAAGCAGTTTAGATGTCGAAAATAACATTTTAGTATTTTTAAAGGTGAATTTTGCACTTTTAGACATTACGATAAGTAATACCTTCACATGTGAATTGTTATGCCTGTTTAAATACCACTCTGATACTTTTTATTATTTAATATTGTATTTAGGTTCATCGAGAATCATTTTGAGGCTACCATCTCACCACTAGCTATAAAACGTTGCTGCTTTTATAAAGTCTTGGTTTTATTGTTCGAGTATATTTAGCCGCTATTTTATCTCTCTAGATTCGTAACCTTATTTTTGTTTTTGTTTTAAATTTCATATTGAATGCGAATATAAGAGAGTGTAGTTTCGTTTTGATGATAATTAATGGCCGCAAAACACATATTTGAAGTCACTACATTCCCCACAAAATCGGACAAAATTTTGTAAAGAAATTTTCAAAAAATTTTCAATTGCAGATTAGGCCTATATTCTCAAGATAAATAGAAAACGGCACTACAAAAAAACATACTTAAGGCTTTCCCCCCTTTCGAAGTATTTTAGTTACCGAAAATGACATTTTACTATTTTTAAAGGTGAATTTTGCTCTTTTAAATCTTACGATAACTAATACATTCACATGTGAATTGTTGTGCCTGTTTAAATACCACCATGATACTTGTTTTTATTTAATATTGTATTTAGTTACATCGAAAATCATTTTGGGGCTACTATCTCACCACCAGCTACAAAACGTTGCTTCTTTTATAACGTCTTGGTTTTATTTTTCGAGTATTTTTAGCAGGTTTTTTATTTCTCTAGATTTATAACCTTATTTTTATTTTTGTTTCTAAATTACAAATTGAATGCGAATATATGAGAGTGTAGTTAAGTTTTGATGATAATTAATGTTCGTAAAACACATATTTGAAGTCACTACATTCCCCACAAAATCGGGCAAAATTTTGTAGAGAATTTTTCGAAAAATTTTCAATAGCAGATTAGGCCCATATTCTCAAGATAACTAAAAAATGGTGCTACGAGAAAGACTTCCTTAAGGCTTTCCCCCGTTCAAAGCAGTTTAGATGCCGAGAATGACATTTTACTATTTTTAAAGGTGAATTTTGCACTTTTAGATCTTACGATAAGTAATACCTTCACATGTGAATTGTTGTGTCTGTTTAATACCACTATGATACTTGTTTTTATTTAACATTGTATTTAGGTACATCGAGAATCATGTTGGGGCTACTATCTCACAACTAGCTAGAAAACCTTGATGCTTTTATAATGTCTTGGTTTTATTGTTCGATTATTTTTAGCCGCTTTTTTATTTCTTTAGATTTATAATATTATTTTTGTTTCTAATTTTCATATTGAATGCGAATATGTGAGATTGTAGTTTCATTTTGATCATAATTAATGGCCCCAAAAAACATATTTGAAGTCACTACATTCCTACAAAATCGGGCAAAATTTTTTGGATAATTTTCAGAAAAATTTTCAATTGCGGATTAGACCCATATTCGCAAGATAACTAGAAAACGAGATCGACATCTACCGTTAGCAGAATTTTTCTACAACAACAGCTACCATTAAAGCATTGAGATGGCACCGTTTGAAGCACTTTATGGTAGAAAGTGCAGATCTCCGATTTATTAGAGTGAAGTGGGGGATAGACAGATTATGGGTCCGGAGATAATACAAGAAACTACCGAGAAGATCATCCAAATTCAACAACGGTTGAAAACCGCCCAAAGTCGACAAAAGAGCTACGCTGACATTAAAAGAAAAGATATAGAATTTGAAATTGGAGAGATGGTCATGCTTAAAGTTGCACTTTGGAAAGGCGTTGTTCGATTTGGTAAACGAGGGAAATTAAATCCAAGGTATATTGGACCATTCAAGATTATTGATCGTGTCGGACCAGTAGCTTACCGACTTGAGTTACCTCAACAACTCGTGGCTGTACATAACACTTTTCACGTCTCGAATTTGAAGAAATGTTTTGCTAAAGAAGATCTCACTATTTCGTTAGACGAAATCCAAATCAACGAAAAACTTCAATTCATCGAAGAACCCGTCGAAATAATGGATCGTGAGGTTAAAAGACTTAAGCAAAACAAGATACCAATTGTTAAGGTTCGATGGAATGCTCGTAGAGGACCCGAGTTCACCTGGGAATGAGAAGATCAGATGAAGAAGAAATACCCGCACCTATTTCCAGAAGATACGTCAACACCTCCAACTGCTTAAAATTTCGGAACGAAATTTATTTAACGGGTAGGTACTGTAGTGACCCGAACTTTTCCATGTTTATATATATTAAATGAAATTGATATTTACATGATTAAGTGTTTCCAACATGTTAAGCAATCAAACTTGTTAAGACTTGATTAATTGAAATAGGTTTTATATAGACAATTGACCACCCAAGTTGACCGGCGATTCACGAACGTTAAAACTTGTAAAAACTATATGATGACATACATATGGATATATATATAGTTATCATGATATTATGATAAGTATGTACCTCATTAAGTATTTTAACAATGAGTTATATACATAAAAATGAGACTATTGAATTAAGAAACTTGAAAACGGTATATACAGTGTTGTAAATCTCCTTATTTCTCCCCGAGATCTCCCTGAGATCTCGTTTTTAGAAGGCAACCGAGACGAGATGTCCATCTCCCGAGATTTCCCGGTCAACGGAGTCAAACTTGGTCAAAGCCACGATTTCTCATATTTTCTTGCTCATTTATCAGATTTTCTCTGAAATCGCGTAATTTCTAGGATTTTCTCACTCATTTCTCGAATTTTCTTGCAAAATCTCATAAAAATGTATATAAAATATACATATATTTATATATATATATATATATATATATATATATATATATATATATATATATATATATATATATATAAATTCATACTAAAAAAACTAAAAAGTTAACGTAAGTCAACGTCTGAGATCTCCTCAAGATTTTTTCGAGATGCCGAAATCTCCTCAAAAATGTCCAAACGAGATCTCCCCGAGATCCGAGTTCTCCAACCTTGGGTATATATAACGATTATCGTTATAACAACGTCTTACTAATTACATATGAATCATTTTAAGATATTGATACACTATATATAAACATGTTAAATGATAAGTAAACATATCATTAAGTATAATAACAATGAACTACATATGTAAAAACAAGACTACTAACTTAAGGATTTCGAAACGAGACATATATGTAACGATTATCGTTGTAACGACATTTAACTGTATATATATCAAATTAAGATATATTAATACATCATTATATCATGATAATGTAATAATTTAGAATCTCATTAGATATAATAAACAATGTGTTAACAACATTTAACAAGATCGTTAACTTAAAGGTTTCAAAACAACATTTACATGTAACAACTAACGATGACTTAACGACTCAGTTAAAATGTATATACATGTAGTGTTTTAATATGTATTCATACACTTTTGAAAGACTTCAAGACACTTATCCAAGTACTTCTACTTAACAAAAATGCTTACGATTACATCCTCATTCATTTTTATCAACAATTCTACTCGTATGCACTCGTATTTGTACTTGTACAATACACAGCTTCTAAATGTATTTACTATTGGTATATACACTCTAATGATCAGCTCTTAGCAGCTCATGTGAGTCACCTAACTATGTGGGAACCATTATTTAACAACTAGCATGACTTATGAGAAAGGAAACAAAAAAAAAACTCCTTTTAACCCCACTCACCTTCACCACTCACCACCTACTCCATTTCACTTCCAATTTTCTTCCCAATTCTCTCCCAAAACACACACACTCTTCTATAAACGTCTAAGTTACTATTTTTCCAGCAAAAATCATCAAATACAAGCTTTGGTTATTACCTATAATCATCATAAAAACAATTACTCAAGAACACATCAAGAACACTTCCAAGTTTACAAGTTTACTTCCAAGTTTCCTAATCCATTCCAAGCAATCATTTAAGATCAAGAAACCTTTGTTATTTATAGTAGGTTATCTTTCTAAATCAAGGTATATTCATATTCAAGCTTTGATTCAATTTCTATAACTATAACTATCTTAATTCGAGTAATAATCTTACTTGAACTTGTTTATGTGTCATGATTCTATTTCAAGAACTTCCAAGCCATCAAAGATCCTTTGAAGATCAAGTTATTTTTTCATCATTTCTAGTAGGTTTACCTACTAAACTTAAGGTAGTAATGATGTTCATAACATCATTCGATTCATATATGTATAACTATCTTATTCGAAGATTTGAACATGTAATCACTAGAACATAGTTTAGTTAATTCTAAACTTGTTCGCAAATAAAAGTTAATCCTTCTAAATTAACTTTTAAAATCAACTAAACACATGTTCTATATCTATATGATATGCTAACTTAATTATTTAAAACCTGAAAACACGAAAAACACCGTAAAACTGGATATACGCCGTCGTAGTAACACCGCGGGCTGTTTTGGGTTAGTTAATTAAAAACTATGATAAAATTTGATTTAAAAGTTGTTCTTCTGGGAAAATGATTTTTCTTATGAGCATGAAACTATATCCAAAATCATGGTTAAACTCAAAGTGAAAGTATGTTTTCCAAAATGGTCATCTAGACGTCGTTCTTTCGACTGAAATGACTACCTTTACAAAAAAGATTTGTAACCTATATTTCCGACTATAAACTTATACTTTTTCTGTTTATATTCATAAACTTAAGTTCAATATGAAACCATAGCAACTTGAATCACTCAAAACGGATTTAAAACGAAGAAGTTATGGGTAAAACAAGATTGAATATTTTTGCTTGTTGTAACTACGTGAAAATTGGTAACAAATCTATATTAATCATATCCTAGCTAACTCATATTGTATTATACATGTATTCTAATATATTATGTAATCTTGGGATACCATAGACACGTATGCAAATGTTTTGACATATCATATTGACCCATGTATATATATTATTTGGAACAACCATAGACACTCTATATGCAGTAATGTTGGAGTTAGCTATACAGGGTTGAGGTTGATTCCAAAAATATATATACTTTGAGTTGTGATCTATCCTGAGACATGTATACACTGGGTCGTGGATTGATTCAAGATAATATATATCGATTTATTTCCGTACATCTAACTGTTGATAACTAGTTGTAGGTTACTAACGAGGACAGCTGACTTAATAAACTTAAAACAGTAAAACGTATTAAAAATGTTGTAAATATATTTTGAACATACTTTGATATATATGTACATATTTGTTATAGGTTAGTGAATCGACCAGTGGCCAAGTCTTACTTCCCGACGAAGTAAAAATCTGTGAAAGTGAGTTATAGTCCCACTTTTAAAATCTAATATTTTTGGGATGAGAATACATGCAGCTTTCTAAATGTTTTACAAAATAGACACAAGTACGCGAAACTACATTCTATGGTTGGATTATTAAACCGAATATTGCCCCTTCAAGTCTGGTAGCCTAAGAATTAGGGAAATGACTCCTAATTGACGCGAATCCTAAAGATAGATCTATGGGCCTAACAAACCCCATTATGAAATTTGGAATGCTTTAATACTTCAATTTATATGGTGTTTGCGATTGCCAATTTATGAAATACTTGCGAGTATGCGGGAAATATTCTATATGCATTATGTTAATGTCGGTTACCAGGTGTTCATCATAGAATGATTTTTATACACTTGCGAGTGTAGGATTATTAAATAATTGAAATCTTGTGGTCTATTATATTAATTTGATAATATATAGGTTAAACCTATAACTCACCAACATTTTTATTGACGTTTAAAGCATGTTTATTCTCAGGTGACTATTAAGAGCTTCCGCTGTTGCATGCTAATATATGGACAAGAATTGGTGTCAGCATGCTTGTATAATATTGTTTAAAACTGCATTCGAGATTTACTTTGTTGTAACATATTAATATTGTAAACCAATATGTATTGGTAGTGTGTAAGTGTGATATTTTTAGATTATCATTTCTGATAATCTAGGTGGTGTCCTTTTAACCTTGTCGATAAAATAAAGGTTATGGTTTGTTTTAAAAATGAATGCAGTCTTTTAAAAACGTCTCATATAGAGGTCAAAACCTCGCAATGAAATCAATTAATATGGAACGTTTATAATCAATATGAACGGGACATTTCACGTTCGAAGCAGTTTAGATGCCGAAAATGACATTTTAGTATTTTTAAACGTGAATTTTGCACTTTTAGATCTTACGATAAGTAATACCTTCACATGTGAATTGTTGTGCCTGTTTAAATACCACTATGATACTCATTTTTATTTAATATTATATTTAAGTACATCGAGAATCATTTTGGGGCTACTATCTCACCACAAGCTACAAAACGTTGCTACTTTTATAACGTCTTGATTTTATTGTTCGAGTATTTTTAGCCGCTTTTTTTATTTCTCTAGATTCATAACCTAATTTTTGTACGTGTTTGTTTTAAATTTCTCATTAAATGTGAGTATATGAGAGTGTAGTTTCGTTTTGATGATAATTAATGGCCGCAAAACACATATTTAAAGTCAGGACATTCCCACAAAATTGGGCAAAATTTTGTGAAGAAATTTCCGAAAAATTATCAATTGCAGATTAGGCCCATATTCTCAAGATAACTAGAAAACGTCGCTACGATCAAAACTTTCTTAAGGCTTTCCCCCGTTCAAAGCAGTTTAGTTACCGAAAATGACATTTTACTATTTTTATAGGTGGATTTTCCATTTTTAGATCTTACGACAAGTAATACATTCACATGTAAATTGTTGTGCCTGTTTAAATACCACTATGATTGTTTTTTATTTAATATTGTATTTAGGAACATCGAGAATCATTTTGGGGCAACTATCTCACCACTAGCTACAAAAACGTTGCTTCTTTTATAACATCTTGGTTTTATTGTTCGAGTATTTTTAGGTGCTTTTTTATTTCTCTAGTTTTATAACCTTATTGTTGTTTTTGTTTCTAAATTTCATATTTAATGTGAATATATGTAGAAACGTTGCGAGATTCAAAATACTGATTGCTACTTCCCGGTAATTGGTATGGTAATTCTCGTTATAAGATGTGGATGAGTATTTGATAGGGTTTCAATGAATATAATAATTTTTCGGAAAGTCAAGGATCAATGAAGTTGTTGGTAAGTTTACTGCTAATGTGATGGGATATATACGGTTCTCCGGTAATGATGACGAAAAGCAAACTTATATATCAAGGTTATAATAAGGCTAATCTGGATGAAAGTCGAAGTTGATTTGTTGAAGCTGTGACAAAATTGGCTAATTTGAAAAAGAATTGCAGTGTTATTTTAAGTAATAATAATGTCAAAGGAGCTAGCACATATACGTGTTAAACGTTTACTCAGGTTTCAAGTGTTTTCAGGTGCATAACTATATGCATAAATCTTTTCTTCCGTAGATGAAATGCGGTTGGTTCATTCTCTTGATTGAGGTGTTTTCAAGAATCATGAAAGGTTTGAACGCAGATTGTTATCGTCAAGATACAAATGAGGGTTAAGATGAAATCAAGTGGCAAACTTGAAGAAATGTTTAGTTTTATATGTTATAATCAATATTTTAATTCATTTTAATTGTCTAATGTTAGTAGTCCACAGTTAGTAATTCAATAATTCATATGTAGCTTAATATATAATATTCAAATTAATTAATACGTATCGTGACCCATTATATACATGTCTCAGACTCGATCACAACTCAAAGTATATATATTATTTTAGAATCAACCTCAACCCTGTATAGCTAACTCGAACATTACCACATATAGAGTGTCTATGGTTATTCCAAATAATATATATAGATGACGTCGATATGATATGTCAAAACATTGTATACGTGTCCCGATATTTAAAATGCATAAATAATAGTATTTAAATGACGATAAATAAAGTGCGTAAAATAAATAACAAAAATTAAATGACGATAAATAAAATTGCGAGAATTAAAATTGCGATAATTAAATTGAGATAAATAAATTGCGATAAATAAAATGTAATACGGAATTAACAGTTAGCTAGGAACAGTAAGCTAGGATTTTGTTAGCGTGGATTCTTAACAAAATTTCTCATAGTTAATTTGTTTGTTTCTAATAAATTTTATTTTTGTCCAATGTTTTCTTCATTATGCCACTTGTTGGATTCTGATAAGTCAAAATCTAAATATGAAATTTGAATAAAAATGGTTATTCTGTGGTGAACGGATTCGTATATCTGTGGATGTAAGTAGGATAGTAAATGACTGTTGAATCAGATTCGAAGAATGTACAGTGTAACTTATTAATGTGAAATCTAAATATTCCTCGAGTATTACCTACCCGTTAAAATATTTTCACCATTAACAGTTTGTACAAAAGAATTTTTAATTACAATCTTTATGAAAATATATATACATATATATTTTCTTCAGATGTAATCATGGATTTAATGAGTTAATATGATATTAAACTCATTTGATTTACCGTTAGAACAAGAATATATAATCTCTAAAACATTAGATATTACATAATCACCATGTCAAACGAAGATAAATGATGTAGAACATCATGTAGAACGAAGATAATCAATGTAGGACATCATGTAGTATGATGATTATGCTGGAGGTACAGACTGTAAGTTTGAGGCGTGTAGTGTTGAGGCTTGTGCTGCAGATGTTGTTGTTGGTGGTACTGGTGTTGCCGGTGCTGTTGTTGAAGCTGGTAGGTTTTGCACCACATTTTCCAAATTGATTACTCGAGCGCGAAGCTAGTTGACTTCTTCCATTACTCCAGAATGATTTTCGGTCGGGACGAGCGGATGAATAAGATTTAGAATCTGAGATAGTATATAATCGTGACGAGATACTCTGGAAATGAGAGGGAAAATGGTGTCTCGAACAGGTTCGCCGGTAAGTGCTTCAGGTTCATCGCCAAGAGGGCAATGCGGTGGATGGAAGGGATCACCTTCTTCTTGTCTCCAATGATTTAGTAGACTACGAACTCATCCCTAATTCTTCTAGAAGTGATGATGACTGATTGGTTGATCCATTCCGGTTACACTGTTTTCGGAGAGCGTGTGAAAATCTATAACGGAATAGGTGTCGGAATCTAAGGAATTTAAAATAGTTACGAGTTCCATCTTGTACAGTTAGATAAAGGGTTTTTGATATGAAATGATTTTAATTACATAGAATACCTAATATAGTACAGAAGATCCCGTAGATTACGGAGAAATTTACGGAATATGTCAGGAAAAGTTTACAGTAACAGATACGCTAAGATATGAATTAGCAGATACTCTAAGATATGAATTTTGTCTATACACTATTCATGCAATCAATGCAGTACGATGTGTCTAGACTAAGGATAATAAGTAAGTGATTCCCTAAGAATGATAAGCAGGTAATTTTCGACACGAAATGATAAGCAAAACTTTTGACATGCAAACACGGTCGAAGTCCAGACCCACTAATGCATCTAAACAACTATCAGTTAGACACACTAATGCAAGACCTGGTTCGCTAAGACCATCACTCTGATACCAACTTTAATGACCCATCCTAATCCATCTGGACGAATACATTACATTTGGTTACATCGCAAGGTATTTGACCTCTATATGATACATTTACAAACATTGCATTCATTTTAAAAGACAAACTTTCATTACATCGAAAGTTGACAGGCAAGCATATCATTTCAGAATATATTCAATCTATAATTGTCTTAATAATAATCTTGATGAACTCAATGACTCGAATGCAACGTATTTTGAAATATGTCATGAATGACTCCAAGTAATATCTCTAAAATGACCAAATGCACAGCGGAAGATTTCTTTAATACCTGAGAATAAACAAGCTTTCAAGTGTCAACCAAAAGGTTGGTGAGTTTATTAGTTTATCGTAATCAATCATTTCCATAATTTTAATAGACCACAAGATTTCATTTATTCAATAATCATACACTCGCAAGTGTTTAAAATTCATTCAT